>NC_134486.1:187920546-187961181 GCF_040206685.1 Ascaphus truei | reverse complement strand
TGTCTCGCTCTCTCCCCATGCTGTCTCTCTCTTTCTCCCCATGCTGTGTCTCTCTCTCTCCCCATGCTGTATGTGTGTCTCTCTTTCTCCCCATGATGTCTCTCTCTCTCTCTCTCCCCATGCTGTCTCTCTCTCTCCCCATACTGTGTGCCTCTCTCTCTCCCCATGGTGTGTGTGTCTCTCTCTCTCCCCATGCTGTGTGTCTCTCTCTCCCTGTGCTGTGTCTCTCTCTCTCCCTGTGCTGTGTCTCTCTCTCTCCCTGTGCTGTGTGTCTCTCTCTTTCCCCGTGCTGTGCTGTGTCTCTCTCTCCCCGTGCTGTGTGTCTCTCTCTCTCTCCCCGTGCTGTGTGTCTTTTTCTCTCCCCGTGCTTTGTGTCTTTTTCTCTCCCCGTGCTGAGTCTCTCTCTCCCCCATGCTGTCTCTCTCTATCTCCCCATGCTGTCTCTCTCTCTCTCTCTCTCTCTCTCCCCATGCTGTCTCTCTCTCTCTCCATGCTGTGTGTGTCTCTCTCTCCCCATGCTGTCTCTCTCTCTCCCCAATCTCTCTCTCTCTCCCCATGCTGTCTCTCTCTCTCCCCCCATGCTGTGTGTGTCTCTCTCTTTCCCTGTGCTGTGTGTCTCTCTCTCCCCGTGCTGTCTCTCTCTCTCTCTCTCTCCCATGCTGTGACTCTCTCTTTCTCTCTCCCCGTGATGTGTCTCTCTCTCTCCCCGTGCTCTCTCTCCCCGTGCTGTGTCTCTCTCTCTCCCTGTGCTGTGTCTCTCTCTCTCTCCCCGTGCAGTGTCTCTCTCTCTCCCCGTGCTGTGTCTCTCTCTCTCGCCGTGCTGTGTGTCCCTCTCTCTCTCCCTGTGCTGTGTGTCTCTCTCTCTCCCTGTGCCGTGTCTCTCTCTATCCCCGTGCTGTCTCACTCTCTCTTCCTGTGCTGTGTCTCTCTCTCTGTCCCTGTGCTGTGTCTCTCTCTCTCCGTGCTGTCCCTCTCTCTCTCCCCGTGCTGTCTCTCTCTCTCTCCCCATGCGCTCTCTCTCTCTCTCTCCCCATGTTTTCTCTCTCTCCCCATGCTGTGTGTCTCTCTCTCTCCCCATGGTGTGTGTGTCTCTCTCCCCATGCTGTGTGTGTCTCTCTCTCTCCCCATGCTGTGTGTGTCTCTCTCTCCCTGTGCTGTGTGTCTCTCTCTCCCCGCACTGTGTCTCTCTCCCCATTCTGTGTCTATCTCTCCCCGTGCTGTGTGTCTCTCTCTCCCTGTGCTGTGTGTCTCTCTCTCCCTGTGCTGTGTCTCTCTCTTTCCCTGTGCTGTGTGTCTCTATCTCTCCCCGTGCTGTGTGTCTCTCTCTCCCCGTGCTGTGTGTCTTTTTCTCTCCCAGTGCTTTGTGTCTTTTTCTCTCCCCGTGCTGTGTCTCTCTCTCTCCCCATGATGTGTGTCTCTCTCTCTCCCCATGCAGTCTCTCTCTCTCTCCCCATGCTGTGTCTCTCTCTCCCCCATGCTGTCTCTCTCTATCTCCCCATGCTGTCTCTCTCTCTCTCTCCCCATGCTGTCTCTCTCTCTCTCCATGCTGTGTGTGTCTCTCTCTCTCCCCATGCTGTCTCTCTCTCTCTCTCCCCAATCTCTCTCTCTCCCCATGCTGTCTCTCTCTCTCCCCCCATGCTGTGTGTGTCTCTCTCCCTGTGCTGTGTGTCTCTCTCTCTCCGTGCTGTCTCTCTCTCTCTCTCTCTCTCCCCATGCTGTGACTCTCTCTCTTCCCGTGATGTGTGTCTCTCTCTCTCCCCGTGCTCTCTCTCTCCCCGTGCTGTGTCTCTCTCTCTCCCTGTGCTGTGTCTCTCTCTCCACCGTGCTGTGTCTCTCTCTCTCTCCCCGTGCTGTGTCTCTCTCTCTCTCCCCATGCTGTCTCTCTCTCTCCCCATGCTGTGTGTCTCTCTCTCTCCCATGGTGTGTGTGTCTCTCTCTCTCCCCATGCTGTGTGTGTCTCTCTCTCTCCCCATGCTGTGTGTGTCTCTCTCTCCCTGTGCTGTGTGTCTCTCTCTCCCCGTACTGTGTGTCTCTCTCCCCGTGCTGTGTGTCTCTCTCTCCCTGTGCTGTGTGTCTCTCTCTCCCTGTGCTGTGTGTCTCTCTCTCCCTGTGCTGTGTCTCTCTCTTTCCCTGTGCTGTGTGTCTCTCTCTCTCCCCGTGCTGTGTGTCACTCTCTCTCTCCCCGTGCTGTGTGTCTTTTTCTCTCCCCGTGCTTTGTGTCTTTTTCTCTCCCCGTGCTGTGTCTCTCTCTCTCCCCATGCTGTGTTTCTCTCTCTCCCCATGCTGTGTCTCTCTCTCCCCCATGCTGTCTCTCTCTATCTCCCCATGCTGTCTCTCTCTCTCTCTCCCCATGCTGTCTCTCTCTCTCTCCATGCTGTGTGTGTCTCTCTCTCTCCCCATGCTGTCTCTCTCTCTCTCCCCAATCTCTCTCTCTCTCCCCATGCTGTCTCTCTCTCTCCCCCCATGCTGTGTGTGTGTGTCTCTCTCCCTGTGCTGTGTGTCTCTCTCTCCCCATGCTGTGACTCTCTCTCTCTCCCCGTGATGTGTGTCTCTCTCTCTCCCCGTGCTCTCTCTCTCCCCATGCTGTGTCTCTCTCTCTCCCTGTGCTGTGTCTCTCTCTCTCTCCCCGTGCTGTGTCTCTCTCTCTCCCCGTGCTGTGTCTCTCTCTCTCTCCCCGTGCTGTGTGTCTCTCTCTCTCCCTGTGCTGTGTGTCTCTCTCTCTCCCTGTGCTGTGTCTCTCTCTCTCCCCGTGCTGTCTCTCTCTCTCTTCCTGTGCTGTGTCTCTCTCTCTCTCCCTGTGCTGTGTCTCTCTCTCTCCGTGCTGTCCCTCTCTCTCTCCCCGTGCTGTGTCTCTCTCTCTCTCTCTCCGTGCTGTGTCTCTCTCTCTCTCTCTCCCCGTGCTGTCTCTCTCTCCCCATGCTGTCTCTCTCTCTCTCCCCATGCTGTCTCTTTCTCTCCCCATGCTGTGTCTCTCTCTCCCCATGCGATGTCTCTCTATCCCCATGCTGTGTCTCTCTCTCTCCCTGTGCTGTGTCTCTCTCTCTCTCCCTGTGCTGTGTCTCTCTCTCCCCGTGCTGTCTCTCCCTCTCTTCCTGTGCTGTGTCTCTCTCTCTGTCCCTGTGCTGTGTCTCTCTCTCTCCGTGCTGTCCCTCTCTCTCTCCCCGTGCGCTCTCTCTCTCTCCGTGCTGTGTCTCTCTCTCTCTCTCTCCCCATGCTGTCTCTCTCTCCCCGTGATGTCTCTCTCTCTCCCCGTGCTGTGTGTGCCTCTCTCTCTCCCCATGCTGTCTCTCTCTCTCTCCCCATGCTGTGTCTCTCTCTCCCCATGCGGTGTCTCTCTATCCCCATGCTGTCTCTCTCTCTCTCTCTCTCTTTCTCTCTCCCCATGCTGTCTCTCTCTCCCAATGCAGTCTCTCTCTCTCCCCATGCTGTGTGTCTCTCTCTCTCCCCATGCTGTGTGTCTCTCTCTCCCCATGCTGTGTCTCTCTCTCTCTCTCTTCCCGTGCTGTCTCTCTCTCCCCGTGCTGTGTCTCTCGCTCTCTCTCTTCCCGTGCTGTGTCTCTCTCTCCCCCCATGCTGTGTGTGTCTCTGTCTCTCCCCGTGCTGTCTCTCTCTCTCCCCATGCTGTGACTCTCTCTCTCTCCCCGTGATGTGTGTCTCTCTCTCTCCCCGTGCTCTCTCTCTCCCCGTGCTGTGTCTCTCTCTCTCCCTGTGCTGTGTCTCTCTCTCTCTCCCCGTGCTGTGTCTCTCTCTCTCTCCCCGTGCTGTGTCTCTCTCTCTCTCCCCGTGCTGTGTCTCTCTCTCTCTCCCCGTGCTGTGTGTCTCTCTCTCTCCCTGTGCTGTGTCTCTCTCTCTCCCCGTGCTGTCTCTCTCTCTCTTCCTGTGCTGTGTCTCTCTCTCTGTCCCTGTGCTGTGTCTCTCTCTCTCCGTGCTGTCCCTCTCTCTCTCCCCGTGCTGTGTCTCTCTCTCTCTCTCTCTCTCTCTCTCCGTGCTGTGTCTCTCTCTCTCTCTCTCCCCGTGCTGTCTCTCTCTCCCCATGCTGTCTCTCTCTCTCCCCATGCTGTCTCTTTCTCTCCCCATGCGGTGTCTCTCTATCCCCATGCTGTGTCTCTCTCTCTCCCTGTGCTGTGTCTCTCTCTCTCTGTCCCTGTGCTGTGTCTCTCTCTCTCCGTGCTGTCCCTCTCTCTCTCCCCGTGCGCTCTCCCTCTCTCCGTGCTGTGTCTCTCTCTCTCTCTCTCTCCCCATGCTGTCTCTCTCTCCCCGTGATGTCTCTCTCTCTCCCCGTGCTGTGTGTGCCTCTCTCTCTCCCCGTGATGTCTCTCTCTCCCCCCGTGCTGTCTCCCTCTCTCCCTCCCCGTGCTGTGTCTCTCTCTCCCCGTGCTGTGTCTCTCTCTTTCCCCGTTCTGTCTCTCTCTCCCCGTGCTGTGTCTCTCTCTCTCCCTGTGATGTGTCTCTCTCTCTCCCTCACCATGCTGTCTCTCTCTCTCTCTCTCTCTCTCCCCATGCTGTGTCTCTCTCTCCCCATGCGGTGTCTCTCTCTCCCCATGCTGTCCCTCTCTCTCTCTCTCTCTCTTTCTCTCTCTCCCCATGCTGTCTCTCTCCCCATGCAGTGTCTCTCTCTCCCAATGCTGTCCCTCTCTCTCTCTCTCTCTATCTCTCTCTCTCTCTCTCTCTCTCTCTCTCTCTCTCCCCATGCTGTGTGTGTGTGTCTCTCTCTCCCCATGCTGTCTCTCTCCCCATGCAGTCTCTCTCTCTCCCCATGCTGTGTGTTTCTCTCTCTCCCCATGCTGTGTGTGTCTCTCTCTCCCCATGCTGTGTGTGTCTCTCTCTCCCCATGCTGTGTTTCTCTCTCCCCATGCTGTCTCTCTCTCTCCCCGTGCTGTGTCTCTCACTCTCTCTCTCCCTGTGCTGTGTCTCTCTCTCTCTCCCTGTGCTGTGTCTCTCTCTCTCCCCATGCTGTGTGTGTGTCTCTCTCTCTCCCCATGCTGTCTCTCTCTCTCCCCCCATGCTGTGTGTGTCTCTCTCTCTCCCCGTGCTGTGTCTCTCTCCCCATGCTGTGTCTCTCTCTCCCCATGCTGTCTCTCTCTCTCTCCCCGTGCTGTGTCTCTCGCTCTCTCTCTCCCCGTGCTGTGTCTCTCTCTCTCTCTCCCGTGCTGTGTCTCTCTCTCCCCATGCTGTGTGTGTGTCTCTCTCTCTCCCCATGCTGTCTCTCTCTCCCCCCATGCTGTGTGTGTCTCTCTCTCTCCCCGTGCTGTCTCTCTCTCCCCGTGCTGTGTCTCTCTCTCCCCGTGCTGTCTCTCTCTCCCCGTGCTGTGTCTCTCGCTCTCTCCCCGTGCTGTGTCTCTCGCTCTCTCTCTCCCCGTACTGTCTCTCTCTCTCTCTCCCCGTGCTGTCTCTCTCTGTCTCCCTCCCCATGCTGTGTCTCTCTCTCCCCCCGTGCTGTGTCTCTCTCTCCCCCCGTGCAGTCTCTCTCTCTCTCTCTCTCTCCCCGTGCTGTCTCTCTCTCTCTCCCTGTGCTGTGTCTCTCTCTCCCTGTGCTGTCTCTCTCTCTCCCCGTGCTGTATCTCTCTCTCTCCCTGTGCTGTGTCTCTCTCTCTCTCTCCCTGTGCTGTTTCTCTCTCTTTCTCCCCGTCCTGTCTCTCTCTCTCTCTCCCTGTGCTGTGTCTCTCTCTCTCCCCGTGATGTCTCTCTCTCTCTCTCCCCGTGCTGTCTCTCTCTCCCTGTGCTGTCTCTCTCTCTCTCCCCGTGCTGTCTCTCTCTCTCCCCATGCTGTGTGTGCCTCTCTCTCTCCTCATGCTGTGTCTCTCTCCCCATGCTGTGTCTCTCTCTCCATGCTGTCTCTCTAACCTCATGCTGTGTCTCGCTCTCTCCCCATGCTGTGTCTCTCTCTTTCTCCCCATGCTGTGTCTCTCTCTCTCCCCATGCTGTGTGTGTGTCTCTCTTTCTCCCCATGATGTCTCTCTCTCCCCATGCTGTCTCTCTCTCTCCCCATGCTGTGTGTCTCTCTCTCTCCCCATGCTGTGTGTCTCTCTCTCCCTGTGCTGTGTCTCTCTCTCTCCCTGTGCTGTGTCTCTCTCTCTCCCTGTGCTGTGTGTCTCTCTCTTTCCCCGTGCTGTGCTGTGTCTCTCTCTCCCCGTGCTGTGTGTCTCTCTCTCTCTCCCCGTGCTGTGTGTCTTTTTCTCTCCCCGTGCTTTGTGTCTTTTTCTCTCCCCGTGCTGTGTCTCTCTCTCTCCCCATGCTGTGTGTCTCTCTCTCTCCCCATGCTGTCTCTCTCTCTCTCTCCCCATGCTGTGTCTCTCTCTCCCCCATGCTGTCTCTCTCTATCTCCCCATGCTGTCTCTCTCTCTCTCTCTCTCCCCATGCTGTCTCTCTCTCTCTCCATGCTGTGTGTGTCTCTCTCTCTCCCCATGCTGTCTCTCTCTCTCCCCCCATGCTGTGTGTGTCTCTCTCTCTCCCTGTGCTGTGTCTCTCTCCCCGTGCTGTGTCTCTCTCTCCCTGTGCTGTCTCTCTCTCTCTCCCCGTGCTGTGTCTCTCTCTCTCTCTCTCCCCATGCTGTCTCTCTCTCCCCGTGATGTCTCTCTCTCTCCCCGTGCTGTGTGTGCCTCTCTCTCTCCCCGTGATGTCTCTCTCTCTCTCCCCCCGTGCTGTCTCCCTCTCTCCCTCCCCGTGCTGTGTCTCTCTCTCCCCGTGCTGTGTCTCTCTCTTTCCCCGTTCTGTCTCTCTCTCCCCGTGCTGTGTCTCTCTCTCTCCCTGTGATGTGTCTCTCTCTCTCCCTCACCATGCTGTCTCTCTCTCTCTCTCTCTCTCCCCATGCTGTGTCTCTCCCTCCCCATGCTGTGTCTCTCTCTCCCCCCGTGCTGTGTCTCTCTCTCCCCCGTGCAGTCTCTCTCTCTCTCTCTCTCTCTCCCCGTGCTGTCTCTCTCTCTCTCCCTGTGCTGTGTCTCTCTCTCCCTGTGCTGTCTCTCTCTCTCCCCGTGCTGTATCTCTCTCTCTCCCTGTGCTGTGTCTCTCTCTCTCTCTCCCTGTGCTGTTTCTCTCTCTTTCTCCCCATCCTGTCTCTCTCTCTCCCTGTGCTGTGTCTCTCTCTCTCCCCGTGATGTCTCTCTCTCTCTCCCCGTGCTGTCTCTCTCTCCCTGTGCTGTCTCTCTCTCTCTCCCCGTGCTGTCTCTCTCTCTCCCCATGCTGTGTGTGCCTCTCTCTCTCCTCATGCTGTGTCTCTCTCCCCATGCTGTGTCTCTCTCTCCATGCTGTCTCTCTAACCTCATGCTGTGTCTCGCTCTCTCCCCATGCTGTGTCTCTCTCTTTCTCCCCATGCTGTGTCTCTCTCTCTCCCCATGCTGTGTGTGTGTCTCTCTTTCTCCCCATGATGTCTCTCTCTCTCTCCCCATGCTGTCTCTCTCTCTCCCCATGCTGTGTGTCTCTCTCTCTCCCCATGCTGTGTGTCTCTCTCTCCCTGTGCTGTGTCTCTCTCTCTCCCTGTGCTGTGTCTCTCTCTCTCCCTGTGCTGTGTGTCTCTCTCTTTCCCCGTGCTGTGCTGTGTCTCTCTCTCCCCGTGCTGTGTGTCTCTCTCTCTCTCCCCGTGCTGTGTGTCTTTTTCTCTCCCCGTGCTTTGTGTCTTTTTCTCTCCCCGTGCTGTGTCTCTCTCTCTCCCCATGCTGTGTGTCTCTCTCTCTCCCCATGCTGTCTCTCTCTCTCTCTCCCCATGCTGTGTCTCTCTCTCCCCCATGCTGTCTCTCTCTATCTCCCCATGCTGTCTCTCTCTCTCTCCCCATGCTGTCTCTCTCTCTCTCCATGCTGTGTGTGTCTCTCTCTCTCCCCATGCTGTCTCTCTCTATCTCCCCATGCTGTCTCTCTCTCTCTCTCTCTCCCCATGCTGTCTCTCTCTCTCTCCATGCTGTGTGTGTCTCTCTCTCTCCCCGTGCTGTGTCTCTCTCTCCCTGTGCTGTCTCTCTCTCTCTCCCCGTGCTGTGTCTCTCTCTCTCTCTCTCTCCCCATGCTGTCTCTCTCTCCCCGTGATGTCTCTCTCTCTCCCCGTGCTGTGTGTGCCTCTCTCTCTCCCCGTGATGTCTCTCTCTCTCTCCCCCCGTGCTGTCTCCCTCTCTCCCTCCCCGTGCTGTGTCTCTCTCTCCCCGTGCTGTGTCTCTCTCTTTCCCCGTTCTGTCTCTCTCTCCCCGTGCTGTGTCTCTCTCTCTCCCTGTGATGTGTCTCTCTCTCTCCCTCACCATGCTGTCTCTCTCTCTCTCTCTCTCTCTCTCTCTCTCCCCATGCTGTCTCTCTCCCCATGCAGTGTCTCTCTCTCCCAATGCTGTCCCTCTCTCTCTCTCTCTCTCTCTCTCTCTCTCTCTCTCTCTCTCTCTCTCTCTCTCCCCATGCTGTGTGTGTGTGTCTCTCTCTCCCCATGCTGTCTCTCTCCCCATGCAGTCTCTCTCTCTCCCCATGCTGTGTGTTTCTCTCTCTCCCCATGCTGTGTGTGTCTCTCTCTCTCCCCATGCTGTGTGTGTCTCTCTCTCCCCATGCTGTGTGTGTCTCTCTCTCCCCATGCTGTGTTTCTCTCTCCCCATGCTGTCTCTCTCTCTCCCCGTGCTGTGTCTCTCACTCTCTCTCTCCCTGTGCTGTGTCTCTCTCTCTCTCCCTGTGCTGTGTCTCTCTCTCTCCCCATGCTGTGTGTGTGTCTCTCTCTCTCCCCATGCTGTCTCTCTCTCTCCCCCCATGCTGTGTGTGTCTCTCTCTCTCCCCGTGCTGTGTCTCTCTCCCCGTGCTGTGTCTCTCTCTCCTCATGCTGTCTCTCTCTCTCTCCCCGTGCTGTGTCTCTCGCTTTCTCTCTCCCCGTGCTGTGTCTCTCTCTCTCTCTCCCGTGCTGTGTCTCTCTCTCCCCATGCTGTGTGTGTGTCTCTCTCTCTCCCCATGCTGTCTCTCTCTCCCCCCATGCTGTGTGTGTCTCTCTCTCTCCCCGTGCTGTCTCTCTCTCCCCGTGCTGTGTCTCTCTCTCCCCGTGCTGTCTCTCTCTCCCCGTGCTGTGTCTCTCGCTCTCTCCCCGTGCTGTGTCTCTCGCTCTCTCTCCCCGTACTGTCTCTCTCTCTCTCTCCCCGTGCTGTCTCTCTCTCTCTCCCTCACCATGCTGTGTCTCTCTCTCCCCCCGTGCTGTGTCTCTCTCTCCCCCCGTGCAGTCTCTCTCTCTCTCTCCCCGTGCTGTCTCTCTCTCTCTCCCTGTGCTGTGTCTCTCTCTCCCTGTGCTGTCTCTCTCTCTCCCCGTGCTGTATCTCTCTCTCTCCCTGTGCTGTGTCTCTCTCTCTCTCTCCCTGTGCTGTTTCTCTCTCTTTCTCCCCGTCCTGTCTCTCTCTCTCTCTCTCCCTGTGCTGTGTCTCTCTCTCTCCCCGTGATGTCTCTCTCTCTCTCTTCCCGTGCTGTCTCTCTCTCCCTGTGCTGTCTCTCTCTCTCTCCCTGTGCTGTCTCTCTCTCTCTCCCTGTGCTGTCTCTCTCTCTCTCTCCATGCTGTCTCTCTAACCTCATGCTGTGTCTCGCTCTCTCCCCATGCTGTGTCTCTCTCTTTCTCCCCATGCTGTGTCTCTCTCTCTCCCCATGCTGTGTGTGTGTCTCTCTTTCTCCCCATGATGTCTCTCTCTCTCTCCCCATGCTGTCTCTCTCTCTCCCCATGCTGTGTGTCTCTCTCTCTCCCCATGCTGTGTGTCTCTCTCTCCCTGTGCTGTGTCTCTCTCTCTCCCTGTGCTGTGTCTCTCTCTCTCCCTGTGCTGTGTGTCTCTCTCTTTCCCCGTGCTGTGCTGTGTCTCTCTCTCCCCGTGCTGTGTGTCTCTCTCTCTCTCCCCGTGCTGTGTGTCTTTTTCTCTCCCCGTGCTTTGTGTCTTTTTCTCTCCCCGTGCTGTCTCTCTCTCTCCCCATGCTGTGTGTCTCTCTCTCTCCCCATGCTGTCTCTCTCTCTCTCTCCCCATGCTGTGTCTCTCTCTCCCCCATGCTGTCTCTCTCTATCTCCCCATGCTGTCTCTCTCTCTCTCTCTCTCCCCATGCTGTCTCTCTCTCTCTCCATGCTGTGTGTGTCTCTCTCTCTCCCCATGCTGTCTCTCTCTCTCCCCCCATGCTGTGTGTGTCTCTCTCTCTCCCCGTGCTGTGTCTCTCTCCCCGTGCTGTGTCTCTCTCTCCCCGTGCTGTCTCTCTCTCTCTCCCCGTGCTGTGTCTCTCGCTCTCTCTCTCCCCGTGCTGTGTGTGTCTCTCTCTCTCCCATGCTGTGTCTCTCTCTCTCCCCATGCTGTGTGTGTGTCTCTCTCTCTCCCCATGCTGTCTCTCTCTCCCCCCATGCTGTGTGTGTCTCTCTCTCTCCCCGTGCTGTGTCTCTCTCTCTCCCCATGCTGTCTCTCTCTCTCCCCCCATGCTGTGTGTGTCTCTCTCTCTCCCCGTGCTGTGTCTCTCTCCCCGTGCTGTGTCTCTCTCTCCCCGTGCTGTCTCTCTCTCTTTCCCCGTGCTGTGTCTCTCGCTCTCTCTCTCCCCGTGCTGTGTGTGTCTCTCTCTCTCCCATGCTGTGTCTCTCTCTCTCCCCATGCTGTGTGTGTGTCTCTTTCTCTCCCCATGCTGTCTCTCTCTCCCCCCATGCTGTGTGTGTCTCTCTCTCTCTCCCCGTGCTGTGTCTCTCGCTCTCTCTCTCCCCGTGCTGTGTCTCTCGCTCTCTCTCTCCCCGTACTGTCTCTCTCTCTCCCCGTGCTGTCTCTCTCTCTCCCTCCCCATGCTGTGTCTCTCTTTCCCCCCGTGCCGTGTCTCTCTCTCCCCCGTGCAGTCTCTCTCTCTCTCTCTCCCCGTGCTGTCTCTCTCTCTCTCCCTGTGCTGTGTCTCTCTCTCCCTGTGCTGTCTCTCTCTCTCCCCGTGCTGTATCTCTCTCTCTCCCTGTGCTGTGTCTCTCTCTCTCTCTCCCTGTGCTGTTTCTCTCTCTTTCTCCCCGTCCTGTCTCTCTCTCTCTCTCTCTCTCCCTGTGCTGTGTCTCTCTCTCTCCCCGTGATGTCTCTCTCTCTCTCTCCCCGTGCTTTCTCTCTCTCCCTGTGCTGTCTCTCTCTCTCTCCCCGTGCTGTCTCTCTCTCTCCCCATGCTGTGTGTGCCTCTCTCTCTCCCCATGCTGTGTCTCTCTCCCCATGCTGTGTCTCTCTCTCCATGCTGTCTCTCTAACCTCATGCTGTGTCTCGCTCTCTTCCCATGCTGTGTCTCTCTCTTTCTCCCCATGCTGTGTCTCTCTCTCTCCCCATGCTGTGTGTGTGTCTCTCTTTCTCCCCATGATGTCTCTCTCTCTCTCCCCATGCTGTCTCTCTCTCTCCCCATGCTGTGTGTCTCTCTCTCTCCCCATGGTGTGTGTGTCTCTATCTCTCCCCATGCTGTGTGTCTCTCTCTCCCTGTGCTGTGTCTCTCTCCCTCACTGTGCTGTGTCTCTCTCTCTCCCTGTGCTGTGTGTCTCTCTCTTTCCCCGTGCTGTGCTGTGTCTCTCTCTCCCCGTGCTGTGTGTCTCTCTCTCTCTCCCTGTGCTGTGTGTCTTTTTCTCTCCCCGTGCTTTGTGTCTTTTTCTCTCCCCATGCTGTCTCTCTCTATCTCCCCATGCTGTCTCTCTCTATCTCCCCATGCTGTCTCTCTCTCTCTCTCTCTCTCCCCATGCTGTCTCTCTCTCTCTCCATGCTGTGTGTCTCTCTCTCTCCCCATTCTGTCTCTCTCTCTCTCTCTCCCCAATCTCTCTATCTCTCCCCATGCTTTCTCTCTCTCTCCCCATGCTGTGTGTCTCTCTCTCTCCCCATGGTGTGTGTGTCTCTCTCTCTCCCCATGCTGTGTGTGTCTCTCTCTCTCTCCCCATGCTGTGACTCTCTCTCTCCCCGTGATGTGTGTCTCTCTCTCTCCCCGTGCTCTCTCTCTCCCCGTGCTGTGTCTCTCTCTCTCCCTGTGCTGTGTCTCTCTCTCCCCGTGCTGTGTGTCTCTCTCTCTCCCCATGGTGTGTGTGTCTCTCTCTCTCCCCATGCTGTGTGTGTCTCTCTCTCTCCCCCATGCTGTGTGTGTCTCTCTCTCCCTGTGCTGTGTGTCTCTCTCTCCCCGCACTGTGTCTCTCTCCCCATGCTGTGTCTATCTCTCCCCGTGCTGTGTGTCTCTCTCTCCCTGTGCTGTGTCTCTCTCTTTCCTTGTGCTGTGTATCTCTCTCTCTCCCCGTGCTGTGTGTCACTCTCTCTCTCCCCGTGCTGTGTGTCTCTCTCTCTCCCCATGGTGTGTGTGTCTCTCTCTCTCCCCATGCTGTGTGTGTCTCTCTCTCTCCCCCATGCTGTGTGTGTCTCTCTCTCCCTGTGCTGTGTGTCTCTCTCTCCCCGCACTGTGTCTCTCTCCCCATGCTGTGTCTCTCTCCCTCCCTGTGCTGTGTGTCTCTCTCTCCCTGTGCTGTGTCTCTCTCTTTCCCTGTGCTGTGTATCTCTCTCTCTCCCCGTGCTGTGTGTCACTCTCTCTCTCCCTGTGCTGTGTGTCTTTTTCTCTCCCCGTGCTTTGTGTCTTTTTCTCTCCCCGTGCCGTGTCTCTCTCTCTCCCCATGCTGTGTGTCTCTCTCTCTCCCCATGCTGTCTCTCTCTCTCTCTCCCCATGCTGTGTCTCTCTCTCCCCCATGCTGTTTCTCTCTATCTCCCCATGCTGTCTCTCTCTCTCTCTCCCCATGCTGTCTCTCTCTCTCTCCATGCTGTTTGTCTCTCTCTCTCCCCATGCTGTCTCTCTCTCTCTCTCTCCCCAATCTCTCTCTCTCTCCCCGTGCTGTCTCTCTCTCTCCCCATGCTGTGACTCTCTCTCTCTCCCCGTGATGTGTGTCTCTCTCTCTACCCGTGCTCTCTCTATCCCCGTGCTGTGTCTCTCTCTCTCCCTGTGCTGTGTCTCTCTCTCTCTCTCCCCGTGCTGTGTCTCTCTCTCTCTCCCCGTGCTGTGTCTCTCTCTCTCTCCCCGTGCTGTGTGTCTCTCTCTCTCCCTGTGCTGTGTGTCTCTCTCTCTCCCTGTGCTGTGTCTCTCTCTCTGTCCCTGTGCTGTGTCTCTCTCTCTCCGTGCTGTCCCTCTCTCTCTCCCCGTGCTGTGTCTCTCTCTCTCTCTCCCCATGCGCTCTCTCTCTCTCTCCGTGCTGTGTCTCTCTCTCTCTCTCTCTCTCTCTCCCCATGCTGTCTCTCTCTCCCCATGCTGTCTCTCTCTCTCCCCATGCTGTCTCTTTCTCTCCCCATGCTGTGTCTCTCTCTCCCCATGCGGTGTCTCTCTATCCCCATGCTGTGTCTCTCTCTCTCCCTGTGCTGTGTCTCTCTCTCTCTCCCTGTGCTGTGTCTCTCTCTCCCCGTGCTGTCTCTCCCTCTCTTCCTGTGAGTGTCTCTCTCTCTGTCCCTGTGCTGTGTCTCTCTCTCTCCGTGCTGTCCCTCTCTCTCTCCCCGTGCGCTCTCTCTCTCTCCGTGCTGTGTCTCTCTCTCTCTCTCTCTCTCCCCATGCTGTCTCTCTCTCCCCGTGATGTCTCTCTCTCTCCCCGTGCTGTGTGTGCCTCTCTCTCTCCCCATGCTGTCTCTCTCTCTCTCCCCATGCTGTGTCTCTCTCTCCCCATGCGGTGTCTCTCTATCCCCATGCTGTCTCTCTCTCTCTCTCTCTCTCTCTCTCTCTCTCTCTTTCTCTCTCCCCATGCTGTCTCTCTCTCCCAATGCAGTCTCTCTCTCTCCCCATGCTGTGTGTCTCTCTCTCTCTCCCCATGCTGTGTGTTTCGCTCTCTCTCTCCCAATGCAGTCTCTCTCTCTCCCCATGCTATGTGTCTCTCTCTACCCCCATGCTGTGAGTTTCTCTCTCTCCCCATACTGTGTGTTTCTCTCTCTCCCCATGCTGTGTGTTTCTCTCTCTCCCCATGCTGTGTGTGTCTATCTCTCTCCCCATGCTGTGTGTGTCTCTCTCTCCCCATGCTGTGTGTGTCTCACTCTCTCCCCATGCTGTGTCTCTCTTTCTCCCCGTGCTGTCTCTCTCTCCCTGTGCTGTGTCTCTCGCTCTCTCTCTTCCCGTGCTGTGTCTCTCTCTCTCCCTGTGCTGTGTCTCTCTCTCTCTCCTCATGCTGTGTGTGTCTCTCTCTCCCCATGCTGTCTCTCTCTCCCCCCATGCTGTGTGTGTCTCTCTCTCTCCCCGTGCTGTGTCTCTCTCTCCCCGTGCTGTCTCTCTCTCTCTCTCTCCCCGTGCTGTGTCTCTCTCTCTCTCTCTCTCTCTCTCCCCGTGCTGTCTCTCTCTCCCCGTGCTGTCTCTCTCTCTCCCTCCCCGTGCTGTCTCTCTCTCTCCCTCCCCGTGCTGTCTCTCTCTCTCTCCCCGTGCTGTGTCTCTCTCTCTCTCCCCGTGCTATGTCTCTCTCTCTCCCCGTGCTGTGTGTCTCTCTCTCCCTGTGCTGTGTGTCTCTCTCTCCCTCCCTATGCTGTCTCTCTCTCTCTCTCTCTCTCTCTCTCCCCATGCTGTGTCTCTCTCTCCCCATGCTGTCCCTCTCTCTCTCTCTCTCTCCCCATGCTGTGTGTGTGTCTCTCTCTCCCCATGCTGTCTCTCTCTCTCCCCATGCTGTGCGTCTCTCTCTCTCCCCATGCTGTGTGTTTCTCTCTCTCCCCATGCTGTGTGTGTGTGTCTCTCTCTCCCCATGCTGTCTCTCTCTCTCTCCCCATGCTGTCTCTCTCTCTCCCCACATGCTGTGTGTGTCTCTCTCTCTCTCCCCGTGCTGTGTCTCTCTCTCCCCGTGCTGTGTCTCTCTCTTTCCGTGCTGTGTCTCTCTCTCTCCCCGTGCTGTGTCTCTCTCTCTCCCCGTGCTGTGTCTCTCGCTCTCTCTCTCCCCATGCTGTGTCTCTCTCTCTCCCTGTGCTGTGTCTCTCTCTCTCCCCATACTGTGTGTGTGTCTCTCTCTCTCCCCATGATGTCTCTCTCTCTCCCCCCATGCTGTGTTTGTCTCTCTCTCTCCCCCCATGCTGTGTTTGTCTCTCCCCGTGCTGTGTCTCTCTCCCCGTGCTGTGTCTCTCTCTCCCCGTGCTGTCTCTCTCTCTCCCTGTGCTGTGTCTCTCGCTCTCTCTCTCCCCATGCTGTGTCTCTCGCTCTCTCCCTCCCCGTGCTGTGTCTCTCTCTCCCTCCCCGTGCTGTGTCTCTCTCTCTCTCCCCGTGCTGTCTCTCTCTCTCCCTCCCCGTGCTGTGTCTCTTTCTCCCCTGTGCTGTGTCTCTCTCTCCCCGTGCTGTGTCTCTCTTTCTCTCTCCCCGTGCTGTGTCTCTCTCTCTCCCTGTGCTGTCTCTCTCTCTCCCCGTGCTGTCTCTCTCTCCCTGTGCTGTCTCTCTCTCCCTGTGCTGTCTCTCTCTCTCCCCGTGCTGTGTCTCTCTCTCCCCGTGCTGTCTCTCTCTCTCTCCCCGTGCTGTGTCTCTCGCTCTCTCTCTCCCCGTGCTGTCTCTCTCTCTCTCTCCCTGTGCTGTCTCTCTCTCTCTCCCCATGCTGTCTCTCTCTCTCCCTCCCCGTGCGGTCTCTCTCTCTCTCCCCGTGCTGTGTCTCTCTCTCTCTCCCCGTGCTGTGTCTCTCTCTCTCTCCCCGTGCTGTCTCTCGCTCTCTCTCTCCCCGTGCTTTCTCTCTCTCTCTCTCCCCGTGCTGTCTCTCTCTCTCCCCGTGCTGTCTCTCTCTCTCCCTCCCCATGCTGTCTCTCTCTCTCCCCATGCTGTGTGTCTCTCTCTCTCCCCGTGCTGTGTCTCTCTCTCTCTCCCCGTGCTGTGTCTCTCTCTCTCCCCGTGCTATCTCTCTCTCTCTCTCCCCGTGCTGTGTCTCTCTCTCTCCCTGTGCTGTGTCTCTCTCTCTCCCTCCCTATGCTGTCTCTCTCTCTCTCTCCCCATGCTGTGTCTCTCTCTCCCCATGCTGTCCCTCTCTCTCTCTCTCTTTCTCTCTCCCCATGCTGTGTGTGTGTTTCTCTCTCCCCATGCTGTCTCTCTCTCTCCCCATGCTGTGTGTCTCTCTCTCTCCCCATGCTGTCTCTCTCTCCCCATGCTGTGTGTGTGTCTCTCTCTCCCCATGCTGTCTCTCTCTCTCCCCATGCTGTGTGTCTCTCTCTCTCCCCATGCTGTGTGTTTCTCTCTCTCCCCATGCTGTGTGTGTGTGTTTCTCTCCCCATGCTGTCTATCTCTCCCCATGCTGTGTGTGTGTGTGTCTCTCTCCCCGTGCTGTCTCTCTCTCTCTTCCTGTGCTGTGTCTCTCTCTCTGTCCCTGTGCTGTGTCTCTCTCTCTCCGTGCTGTCCCTCTCTCTCTCCCCGTGCTGTGTCTCTCTCTCTCTCCCCGTGCGCTCTCTCTCTCTCTCTCTCTCCGTGCTGTGTCTCTCTCTCTCTCTCCCCGTGCTGTCTCTCTCCCCCCGTGCTGTATCTCTCTCTCCCCATGCTGTCTCTCTCTCTCCCCATGCTGTGTCTCTCTCTCCCCATGCGGTGTCTCTCTATCCCCATGCTGTCTCTCTCTCTCTATTTCTCTCTCCCCATGCTGTGTCTCTCTCCCTCCCTGTGCTGTGTCTCTCTCTCTCCCTGTGCTGTGTCTCTCTCCCCGTACTGTCTCTCTATCTCCCCGTGCTGTCTCTCCCTCTCTTCCTGTGCTGTGTCTCTCTCTCTGTCCCTGTGCTGTGTCTCTCTCTCTCCGTGCTGTCCCTCTTTCTCTCCCTGTGCTGTGTCTCTCTCTCTCTCCCCGTGCGCTCTCTCTCTCTCCGTGCTGTGTCTCTCTCTCTCTCTCCCTGTGCTGTGTCTCTCTCTCTCTCCCCATGCTGTGTGTGTCTCTCTCTCCCCATGCTGTCTCTCTCTCCCCCCATGCTGTGTGTGTCTCTCTCTCTCCCCGTGCTGTGTCTCTCTCTCCCCGTGCTGTGTCTCTCTCTCTCTCTCTCTCCCCGTGCTGTCTCTCTCTCCCCGTGCTGTCTCTCTCTCTCCCTCCCCGTGCTGTCTCTCTCTCTCCCTCCCCGTGCTGTCTCTCTCTCTCTCCCCGTGCTGTGTCTCTCTCTCTCTCCCCGTGCTATGTCTCTCTCTCTCCCCGTGCTGTGTCTCTCTCTCTCCCTGTGCTGTGTCTCTCTCTCCCTCCCTATGCTGTCTCTCTCTCTCTCTCTCTCTCTCTCCCCATGCTGTGTCTCTCTCTCCCCATGCTGTCCCTCTCTCTCTCTCTCTCTCCCCATGCTGTGTGTGTGTCTCTCTCTCCCCATGCTGTCTCTCTCTCTCCCCATGCTGTGCGTCTCTCTCTCTCCCCATGCTGTGTGTTTCTCTCTCTCCCCATGCTGTGTGTGTGTGTCTCTCTCTCCCCATGCTGTCTCTCTCTCTCTCCCCATGCTGTCTCTCTCTCTCCCCACATGCTGTGTGTGTCTCTCTCTCTCTCCCCGTGCTGTGTCTCTCTCTCCCCGTGCTGTGTCTCTCTCTCTCCGTGCTGTGTCTCTCTCTCTCCCCGTGCTGTGTCTCTCTCTCTCCCCGTGCTGTGTCTCTCGCTCTCTCTCTCCCCATGCTGTGTCTCTCTCTCTCCCTGTGCTGTGTCTCTCTCTCTCCCCATACTGTGTGTGTGTCTCTCTCTCTCCCCATGCTGTCTCTCTCTCTCCCCATACTGTGTGTGTCTCTCTCTCTCTCCCCGTGCTGTGTCTCTCTCTCCCCGTGCTATCTCTCTCTCTCTCTCTCTCTCCCCGTGCTGTGTCTCTCTCTCTCCCTGTGCTGTGTCTCTCTCTCTCCCTCCCTATGCTGTCTCTCTCTCTCTCTCTCTCCCCATGCTGTGTCTCTCTCTCCCCATGCTGTCCCTCTCTCTCTCTCTCTTTCTCTCTCCCCATGCTGTGTGTGTGTCTCTCTCTCCCCATGCTGTCTCTCTCTCTCCCCATGCTGTGTGTCTCTCTCTCTCCCCATGCTGTCTCTCTCTCTCCCCATGCTGTGTGTGTGTCTCTCTCTCCCCATGCTGTCTCTCTCTCTCCCCATGCTGTGTGTTTCTCTCTCTCCCCATGCTGTGTGTGTGTGTTTCTCTCCCCATGCTGTCTCTCTCTCCCCATGCTGTGTGTGTGTGTCTCTCTCCCCGTGCTGTCTCTCTCTCTCTTCCTGTGCTGTGTCTCTCTCTCTGTCCCTGTGCTGTGTCTCTCTCTCTCCGTGCTGTCCCTCTCTCTCTCCCCGTGCTGTGTCTCTCTCTCTCTCCCCGTGCGCTCTCTCTCTCTCTCTCTCTCCATGCTGTGTCTCTCTCTCTCTCTCCCCGTGCTGTCTCTCTCTCCCCGTGCTGTATCTCTCTCTCCCCATGCTGTCTCTCTCTCTCCCCATGCTGTGTCTCTCTCTCCCCATGCGGTGTCTCTCTATCCCCATGCTGTCTCTCTCTCTCTATTTCTCTCTCCCCATGCTGTGTCTCTCTCTCTCCCTGTGCTGTGTCTCTCTCTCTCCCTGTGCTGTGTCTCTCTCTCCCCGTACTGTCTCTCTATCTCCCCGTGCTGTCTCTCCCTCTCTTCCTGTGCTGTGTCTCTCTCTCTGTCCCTGTGCTGTGTCTCTCTCTCTCCGTGCTGTCCCTCTTTCTCTCCCTGTGCTGTGTCTCTCTCTCTCTCCCCGTGCGCTCTCTCTCTCTCCGTGCTGTGTCTCTCTCTCTCTCTCCCCATGCTGTCTCTCTCTCTCCCCATGCTGTGTGTGCCTCTCTCTCTCCCCATGCTGTCTCTCTCTTTCTCCCCATGCTGTGTCTCTCTCTCCCCATGCGGTGTCTCTCTATCCCCATGCTGTCTCTCTCTCTCTCTCTTTCTCTCTCCCCATGCTGTCTCTCTCTCCCAATGCAGTCTCTCTCTCTCCCCATGCTATGTGTCTCTCTCTCTCCCCATGCTGTGTGTTTCTCTCTCTCCCCATGCTGTGTGTTTCTCTCTCCCCCCATGCTGTGTGTTTTTCTCTCTCCCCATGCTGTGTGTGTCTCTCTCTCTCCCCATGCTGTGTGTGTCTCTCTCTCCCCATGCTGTGTGTGTCTCACTCTCTCCCTATGCTGTGTGTGTCTCTCTCTCCCCATGCTGTGTCTCTCTCTCTCCCCGTGCTGTCTCTCTCTCCCCGTGCTGTGTCTCTCGCTCTCTCTCTTCCCGTGCTGTGTCTCTCTCTCTCTCCCTGTGCTGTGTCTCTCTCTCTCTCCCCATGCTGTGTGTGTCTCTCTCTCCCCATGCTGTCTCTCTCTCCCCCCATGCTGTGTGTGTCTTTCTCTCTCCCCGTGCTGTCTCTCTCTCTCTCTCCCCGTGCTGTCTCTCTCTCTACCCGTGCTGTCTCTCTCTCTCCCTCCCCGTGCTGTCTCTCTCTCCCTCCCCGTGGTGTCTCTCGCTCTCTCTCTCCCCGTGCTTTCTCTCTCTCTCTCTCTCCCCGTGCTGTCTCTCTCTCTCCCCGTGCTGTCTCTCTCTCCCCCTCCCCATGCTGTCTCTCTCTCTCCCCATGCTGTGTGTCTCTCTCTCTCCCCGTGCTGTGTCTCTCTCTCTCCCCATGCTGTGTCTCTCTCTCTCCCCGTGCTGTGTCTCTCTCTCTCCCCGTGCTGTCTCTCTCTCTCCCTCCCCGTGCAGTCTCTCTCTCCCTCCCCGTGGTGTCTCTCGCTCTCTCTCTCCCCGTGCTTTCTCTCTCTCTCTCTCTCTCTCTCTCCCCGTGCTGTCTCTCTCTCTCCCTCCCCATGCTGTCTCTCTCTCTCCCCATGCTGTGTGTCTCTCTCTCTCCCCGTGCTGTGTCTCTCTCTCTCCCCGTGCTGTGTCTCTCTCTCTCCCCGTGCTTTCTCTCTCTCTCTCTCTCCCCGTGCTGTCTCTCTCTCTCCCCGTGCTGTCTCTCTCTCTCCCTCCCCATGCTGTCTCTCTCTCTCCCCATGCTGTGTGTCTCTCTCTCTCCCCGTGCTGTGTCTCTCTCTCTCCCCGTGCTGTGTCTCTCTCTCTCCCCGTGCTGTGTCTCTCTCTCTCCCCGTGCTGTGTCTCTCTCTCTCCCCGTGCTATCTCTCTCTCTCTCTCTCCCCGTGCTGTGTCTCTCTCTCTCCCTGTGCTGTGTCTCTCTCTCTCCCTCCCTATGCTGTCTCTCTCTCTCTCTCTCCCCATGCTGTGTCTCTCTCTCCCCATGCTGTCCCTCTCTCTCTCTCTCTTTCTCTCTCCCCATGCTGTGTGTGTGTCTCTCTCTCCCCATGCTGTCTCTCTCTCTCCCCATGCTGTGTGTCTCTCTCTCTCCCCATGCTGTGTGTTTCTCTCTCTCCCCATGCTGTGTGTGTGTCTCTCTCTCCTCATGCTGTCTCTCTCTCCCCATGCTGTCTCTCTCTCTCTCCCCGTGCAGTGTTTCTCTCTCCCCGTGCTGTGTCTCTCTCTCCCCGTGCTGTGTCTCTCTCTCTCCCCGTGCTGTGTCTCTCTCTCTCCCCGTGCTGTGTCTCTCGCTCTCTCTCTCCCCATGCTGTGTCTCTCTCTCTCTCCCCGTGCTGTGTCTCTCTCTCTCCCCATACTGTGTGTGTGTCTCTCTCTCTCCCCATGATGTCTCTCTCTCTCCCCGTGCTGTGTCTCTCTCCCCGTGCTGTGTCTCTCTCTCCCCGTGCTGTCTCTCTCTCTCCCCGTGCTGTGTCTCTCGCTCTCTCTCTCCCCATGCTGTGTCTTTCGCTCTCTCTCTCCCCGTGCTGTCTCTCTCTCTCCCCGTGCTGTCTCTCTCTCTCCCCGTGCTGTCTCTCTCTCTCCCTCCCCGTGCTGTGTCTCTCTCTCCCCTGTGCTGTGTCTCTCTCTCCACGTGCTGTGTCTCTCTCTCTCTCTCCCCCCGTGCTGTGTCTCTCTCTCTCCCTGTGCTGTGTCTCTCTCTCCCTGTGCTGTCTCTCTCTCTCCCCGTGCTGTCTCTCTCTCTCCCCGTGATGTCTCTCTCTCTCTCTCCCCGTGCTGTGGCTCTCTCCCTGTGCTGTCTCTCTCTCTCCCCGTGCTGTGTCTCTCTCTCCCCGTGCTGTCTCTCTCTCTCTCCCCGTGCTGTGTCTCTCGCTCTCTCTCCCCGTGCTGTCTCTCTCTCTCTCTCTCCCCGTGCTGTCTCTCTCTCTCCCTCCCCGTGCGGTCTCTCTCTCTCTCCCCGTGCTGTGTCTCTCTCTCTCTCCCCATGCTGTGTCTCTCTCTCTCCCCGTGCTGTCTCTCTCTCTCCCCGTGCTGTGTCTCTCTCTCTCTCCCTGTGCTGTGTCTCTCTCTCTCCCTCCCTATGCTGTCTCTCTCTCTCTCTCTCTCCCCATGCTGTCCCTCTCTCTTTCTCTCTCCCCATGCTGTGTGTGTGTCTCTCTCTCCCCATGCTGTCTCTCTCTCTCCCCATGCTGTGTGTCTCTCTCTCTCCCCATGCTGTGTGTTTCTCTCTCTCCCCATGCTGTGTGTGTGTGTCTCTCTCCCCATGCTGTCTCTCTCTCCCCATGCAGTCTCTCTCTCTCCCCGTGCTGTGTCTCTCTCTCTCCCCGTGCTGTGTCTTTCGCTCTCTCTCTCCCCGTGCTGTGTATCTCTCTCTCTCCCTGTGCTGTGTGTCTCTCTCTCCCCATGCTGTCTCTCTCTCTCCCCCCATGCTGTGTGTGTCTCTCTCTCTCCCCGTGCTGTGTCTTTTGCTCTCTCCCCATGCTGTGTCTCTCTCTCCCCGTGCTGTCTCTCTCTCTCTCCCCATGCTGTCTCTCTCTCTCCCTCCCCGTGCGGTCTCTCTCTCTCTCCCCGTGCTGTGTCTCTCTCTCTCCCCGTGCTGTCTCTCTCTCTCTCTCCCCGTGCTGTCTCTTTCTCCCTGTGCTGTGTCTCTCTCTCTGTCCCTGTGCTGTGTCTCTCTCTCTCCGTGCTGTCCCTCTCTCTCTCCCCGTGCTGTGTCTCTCTCTCTCTCCCCATGCGCTCTCTCTCTCTCTCTCTCCATGCTGTGTCTCTCTCTCTCTCCCCGTGCTGTCTCTCTCTCCCCATGCTGTCTCTCTCTCTCCCCATGCTGTCTCTCTCTCTCTCCCCATGCTGTGTCTCTCTCTCCATGCTGTGTCTCTCTCTCCTCATTCTGTGTCTCGCTCTCTCCCCACGCTGTGTCTCTCTCTCTCTCCCCATGCTGTGTCTCTCTCTCTCCCCATGGTGTGTGTGTCTCTCTCTCCCCATGCTGTGTGTGTCTCTCTCTCTCCCCATGCTGTGTGTGTGTCTCTCTTTCTCCCCATGATGTCTGTCTCTCTCTCTCTCTCTCTCTCTCTCTCTCTCTCTCCCCCCCATGCTGTCTCTCTCTCTCCCCATGCTGTGTGTCTCTCTCTCTCTCCCCATGGTGTGTGTGTCTCTCTCTCTCCCCATGCTGTGTGTGTCTTTCTCTCTCCCCATGCTTTGTGTGTCTCTCTCTCCCCGTGCTGTGTGTCTCTCTCTCCCCACACTGTGTGTCTCTCTCCCCGTGCTGTGTGTCTCTCTCTCCCTGTGCTGTGTGTCTCTCTATCCCTGTGCTGTGTGTCTCTCTCTCTCCCCGTGCTGTGTGTCTCTCTCTCTCCCCGTGCTGGGTGTCTTTTTCTCTCCCCGTGCTGTGTGTCTTTTTCTCTCCCCGTGCTGTGTCTCTCTCTCCCCGTGCGGTGTCCCTCTCTCCCCGTGCGGTGTCTCTCTATCTCCCCGTGCGGTGTCTCTCTATCTCCCCGTGTGGTGTCTCTCTCTCTCCCCGTGCGGTGTCTCTCTCTCTCCCCGTGCGGTGTCTCTCTCTCTCCCCGTGCGGTGTCTCTCTCTCTCCCCGTGCGGTGTCTCTCTCTCTCCCCATGCAGTGTCTCTCTCTCTCCCCGTGCGGTGTTTTCTCTCTCTCCCAGTGTGGTGTCTCTCTCTCACTCCCCAATGCTGTCTCTCTCTCCCCATATGCTGTGTCTTTCCCCATGCTGTCTCTCTCTCTCCCTCTATGCTGTGTCTCTCTCTCTCCCCCTATGCTGTCTCTAACCCTATGCGCTCTCTCCCCCCCATGCTGTCTCTCTCTCCCCCCATGCTCTCTCTCTCTCTCCCCCATGCTGTCTCTCTCTCTCTGCCCCATGCTGTCTCTCTCCCTCCCCCATGCTGTGTCTCTCTCTCTCTCCCCCCCATGCTGTCTCTCTCTCTCCCCCCCCCCCATGCTGTCTCTCTCCCCCCCCCATGCTGTCTCCTCTCCCTATCCCTCTCCCCCATGCTCTCCCTCTCCCCCGTGCTCTCCTTCTCCCCCCATGCTCTCCCTCTCCCCCCATGCTCTATCCCCCCATGCTGTCTTTCTCTCTCTCCCACCCATGCTGTCTCTCTCTCCCCCATGCTGTCTCTCTCTCTCTCCCCCTATGCTGTCTCTCTCTCTCTCTCTCTCTCTCCCCCCCATGCTGTCTCTCTCTCTCTCCCCCATGATGTCTCTCTCTCTCCCCCCAATGCTGTCTCCCTCTCTCTCCCCCCATGCTGTCTCTCTTTCTATGCTGTCTCTCTCTCTCTCCATGCTATCTCTCTCTCTCTCTCTACATGCTGTTTCTCTCTCTCTCCCCATGCTGTCTCTCTCTCTCTCCATGCTGTCTCTCTCTCTCTCCATGCTGTCTCTGTCTGTCTGTCTCTCTCTCCCTATAGTGTGTGTCATTCTGGACCCTACCTTTCACTGCGCAGCATGGGTGAAGGGGGGGTTGGAGGGTGAGAGCAATCTTGAGCCCTGGCAGCAGACACCTCACTGCTGGGGCTCCGCAGATGCTAACCCTGCCCCCACCCTCTGCAGCTGGAGATCTGGGCATGGTAAAGAATGTCGACAAGCCGGGACAGACCTAAAAAAAACCGGGACTGGGGGCGTGTCCAGGACGCCAACAGGAATGGCTGCGTGAGACAGGAGCTCCACAGACCCCACTAACTAAATAGCATTAAAAGCGCCTTTCCCCCCAACCCTCAGACCCCAGAACACCTGCTATAGCTCCCCGAACAAGCACGGATGGCTGCAAAGCAAAAATCACAGCCTGCACAAGGGGTGACAAAATTCTTTTCCCCCTCGCAAAAGAATGCTGAAGTGGCTGGCAAAACCCAAGATGGTGCCGGCTCCACGAGCACACGAGGTACTAGGCCACAGGCCCCGGAAATTGACCGAGGAGAGAGCCTTCACAACCCAGAGACTACCATCACCCGAGCATATATGCAGGACATGATGAAGGGTATGCTTCCATTCCATTTGCGAGCAGTTGTGGCGGAACTACGCCAAGATATCAATGGCCTAACAGACACAACACAACCACCCTGGAACTCAAAATGGAGGATTCACACCAGGCACAAACGGTTGTGGAAAACGAGATATTCAGGCTGGGAAGGGAGGTTAGCAACCTGAAAGACACGCTAGAAGACCACGAAAACCGGGATAGAAGACAGAATATCAGGTTAAGAGGCATCCCTGAATCTGTTCTCCCCGGCCAGCTGCAAACATACCTAACGGATCTTTTCACATCGCTATGTGATGACCTCGAGGCGAAGGACCTGGAGATATACAGGGCACACCGCACCCTGGGACCGCGCTCAGATGACCCAAATAAAACAAGAGATGTCATAGCGTGCCTCCACCGGTATACAGTAAAAGAAAAAATCATGAGGGCCAGCAGGGAGAAGGAACCCATCACATTCCGGATGATCACCTCCAGGTCTATAACGACCTATCAAAGCTTACTGTAGACAAGCGGCAAGAACTACAGCCATTAACCAAATTGATGCGAGACCAGGGAATAAAATATAAATGGGGTTTCCCTTTCAAATTAATGGTGATCCGAAACGGGAAATTTCACGCAATAAGACACCCCACAGAGATGACCCGACTGGCCAAAGCTATAGGCCTCGACCCCCTCCAGCATGGGACACAGATATATCCGGGATCCCCAGCCGGGACACCGAAGAGCCCATAGTCAGGGCATCGCAGCGGCTAGCTGGCCAAAGACAACAACAAACACAAAGATAAAGATACCACAACTTACCTGTGTTCTCCCGACCCCAGTTGAAAGTTTCTCCCCAGCAAACTCTACCCTGCCATACTGACAGCGGATTCCACAAGTCCCCGGGAAAAATCCAACTGAAACAGATGCAAGCCAGCACTACAGCGAACCCACTGAAAAAAGAACCCCCGAAGCAAGCCCCACAGTCGCCTGCGACAGACCCCCACCGCTCCCAGATCGGCAGTTAAAAGAACGCGGAACGAAGATGGCCGCCGCCACCACACCCAGGAGTTCCCCGAAGTTCCCTGGAGCCCAGACACTTGAAACCAACCCGTGGGGGAGATCGGAAGGAGGAGGAAGTCGCCTGCTTGACACGCAGGAGAGGAGAGCGGCTGGGAGAAAGCCGCTACCTGCCCCCCCCCCCCGTGTTACCTTTCCTCCCCCTCCCTGTCTCTTCCCTCCGCCATCCGCGGGGGGAGAACTCCCTGGGATGATCAAAAGTAAAAGCCACGGCGCAAGCACCCCCTGAGGTATGTGACTGAGAAGTGGGGACTGCGGACTGGCTTCTCATCCTAACCGTGAGTACAGCACCCCGTAAAACTAGTCACCAGAACATTAAAAGAGACAAACACCCAACGCGAGTCTGCGAGCCTGTAAAATGGCGAAGCATTCAGTCACTCCCCATAGTCACCTTGATGGGGCCCTGGGCCGAGCATACTACTTGCCCGTCCACCACTGGTCTGCCCAGACTCAACGGGACCCCAGATAGCAGAACTGTGGGGACTACATGTGTACTAAGCTGGCCCCCCCTGAGGACTCATGTTCCCCCCCCCTCCCCCCCCCCCTTTTTTTTCTCTCTCTCTCTCCCCCAGGGTACACATGCAACTACACATAAAGAGCAAGGCCGGTAACACAGTTGTAATCCACACGCAGCGCCCTGTATAAAAGCTGCAGCAAAAATGTTTACTCCATAACACCCTTAAAAACAACATCAAGACCACTAAACTAAGCGGCCCCTAGCTACACAAAACCAAAACAACATAGGTACCCCCCCTCCTCCCCCTCCCCTTCCCCCCCCCCCCTTTACCCCCGAAGGGATCAACTCACATAGGCAAAAGTCAAAAGACCCCCCAGACGAAACTCCCATCCCATGCGCAACTGGGAACATAATGAAATGGCTTACTATGCCCCGCTGGAGAAATAGACATGCTATCTGTATAACGGAAATGTTAAATGTTATTGATGATTATAAAAAAAAACAGACGTGAATGTATAAGCTAAATGGACTCTAAAATCCCTCACATCAATATGCGGGCCCGCCATTATAACCAAAAATGTATGCTGTTTCAATGCTCAGAAGTTATATATAAATGTGCAAAACGATTTTTAACTATATACCCCTCTCCCACAGCCCCCCCCCCCCCCCCCCTTCCATTTTTTTTAATTTTTTTTTTTCTTGGCTTACTGTGTCCTACTGGAGAAATAGACAAGTAATCTGATGTGGATGGTTATAAAAAGCGATGTTGAATGTAACGGTCAAAAGACCTCTGAAACCCCTCAAATCAATATACGGGTCTTTCACCACAGCCAAAAAACATACGTTGTTTTACAACCCAGAGCTGTATGCAAATATGAAAAGATTCTCCACTGTGTACAGAGAGAAAAACAGAACGGTTAAATGTGCCCCACCGGGGGACTAGAAATGCTAAATGTTGTTGCTGGTTATAAAAAACGGAGACGAATATACAGGCCAAAGGGACTCTAAAATCCCTCACATCAATAGGCGGGTCCTCCATTATAACCAAAAATGTAGGCTGTTCAATACTCAGAGTTGTATACAAATGTGCAAAAGGTTTCTAATTTATATATCCCCCCCCCGTCACCCCCCCCACCCTTACCCCTCCTCCCCCCCTCCCCCCCAGGTTGTCCCCCCACCCCACACCCTCCCCCCCCCTCCCCACCCCCCCTCCCCACCCCCCCTCCCCTTGCTTCCAAAGGGATGCGAAACTGGGAACACTGTGAAATGCCTTACTGTGCCCCGCGGGAGAAATAGACATGCTATCTGTATAATGGAAATGTTAAAGGTTGTTGATGGTTATAAAAAACGGCTGTGAATGTATAGGTTAAAGGGACCCTTTATAGGCCCAAAATGGTTCATCACTGTTGTTTGCTAAAGAATCTAATGTAAGAAACCATTGTTACAAGGCTCCTGATTATGTTCCCCCATCCTACCCCATTGCTTCCCTTCCCCCTTATACCACTCCCCCCTCCCGCCCCCCCCTCAACCCCCCCCCCCCGCTCTTCCCTCTCCTCCAACCCCTGACCCCGCCTAGGTAAGGTAATAAAAGTCAAATGTTAGGCCCACTACGCAAGGGTTGAGAGGGGAAAGGCGTATCAGGTCAGCAACAGAGGGTCTGGACCCCCCTGTTGCACACTGGCCATCGGCGCCGGACCCACCCCAGTAGGGCGGGTTTGCCCACATGCCGGTCACTCCTAGACCTGGCAGCAAAACGTTAGGACCTGACAGGGCCCTGATTCAATCTACTCTCTATCTGCTGACCCTGTCCCAGCAGATCTTTCCCAAAACCCCTCCCCACCCCCCCACCCCTCCCAACTCCTTGGCAGACCACACACACCCTACACAGAACACATAGAGAGTTCACACTCCACCCCTAAAGAGCATAAAAACTTAAGATATGATGAATCACTGAAAAATAAACGCAAGATCTCTCCTAGTGGGAAAGGTGAGGTCCCAAGACCCCGTACTACAAAAAAATTACAATGATGTCCACAGCCCCAATTAAGGTCCGTTCCCTGAACGTCAAAGGCCTACAAAATAATAGAAAGCGTAGACTAGCCCTGCAGGATATGAAAAAATCAGGGGGAGACATTATATTCTTACAGGAGACCCACTTCCCCAAATTTATTCAAAAAAATGTTCCCAATGTGCTTTTTTGCATCATTTAGTAGTAAAAAGAGGGGTGTGGCTATCCTAATCAGACAAGGCACCCCATTTAATCATATTAAAACAACCAAGGACCCAGGGGGTAGGTTTTTAGTGGTATATGGCTCCTTAGCGGGCTCGGCAATAGCTCTGATCAATGTGTACGCCCCGAACGAGAATCAAACGGAATTCCTACAAACTGTCCTCGAGGGCGTAGACCCGGGATATCTGTCATCGATGATAGTGGGAGGCGACCTAAACATGGTCTTAAACCCCACCGAGGACAGATCGACCACAATGGGCCGCCCCCGTACAACCCACTCTCAAATCAAGGGGAAAAGGTTCAGGGGAATCCTGAGCGAGTTCTCACTAGTGGACGTGTCGAGAGCCCAACATCAGGGCCAGCGAGATTATACCTTCTACTCAGCACCTCACCAGACCTACTCACGAATCGACTATTTCCTGGTCACCATGTGATGACGGCAGCCATTGAATCAGACATTGGCTCAATCACTTGGTCCGACCACGCCCCGATCACCCTGGCACTATCAATTCCCTTCGAAAAAACAATAAATTACTCTTGGATACTAAACGATTCACTATTAAATCATCTGCAAATAGAAAGGGAAATAAGAACCTCACTTAAGGACTATTTCTTTTTCAACACGGGAACAGTCTCCTCTCCAGCAATCCTATGGGAAGCCCATAAGGCAGCCATCAGAGGGAAATTTATTTCCATCGCATCCCATAGGAAAAAAGCCCGCCAAGCGCTAATCAAGGAACTCACAGATACTATCAGAACAATAGAACAAACTCATAAAGCTAACCCCTCAAAAAAAATATACAAAACATTATTAACAGCTAGAACAAAACTTAAGCAAACTCAGCTGGAGGATGTTGAAAAGGCCCTCAAATGGACCAATCAACAATACTATGATAAGGGTAACAAGGCCGATAGGCTCTTGGCAAGTAAACTAAGAGGGGTACAAAAAAGATCAGAAATAACGGCGATCAAGAGTAGGTCTGGTGAGATCCAATATAATGATAGCAAAATTGCAGCGGAATTTACAAAATATTATTCTGAACTATATAATCTAAGATCCAAAAGCGGCGGGCCGGAACCAATAGCTTCAGAATTCATAACACAATACCTAGACAAATGTCAACTCCCCACATTAACGGAGGAGGAAAACACAGTCTTCAATGCTGAGATCACAAACGAGGAACTGGAGGTGGCGGTCAAATCATTAAAAATTACTAAAACTCCGGGCCCTGATGGTTTCACTAACGTCTACTACAAGAGATTCTTGCCCACACTATCCACGCATCTTCTAAAAACATTTAATCACTTTATGGAAGGGAACCAAATCCCCCAATCAATGTCTCTTGCCAACCTGGCCATAATACACAAAGAATGCAGAGACCCGATGCAATGTGGAAGCTATCGCCCAATCTTCCTCCTCAACAGCGACCTCAAATTATATAGTAAAATACTAGCAAACAGACTGAACCCCATCTTACCGAGATTAATCAATATAGACCAAGTAGGATTTGTCGCGGGCAGGCAAGCCTCAGACAATACTCGGAAGATAATCGATATTATCGACCATGTGCACCTCACAGGGACCAAAGCATTACTGTTAAGCCTAGACGCAGAGAAGGCGTTCGAAAGAATAAACTGGCAATTCCTGGACCATACTATGCGCAAATTTGGCTTTAACGACGCATATCTAGAGGGGGTCCGTAGTCTATACCAAAACCCGTCAGCAGCAATAAAACTACCAGGGGGCAATAACCAGAGATTCGAGATTACCAACGGAACTCGACAGGGATGCCCCCTCTCTCCTCTCCTTTTTGCACTTACGATAGAGCCACTAGCATTAGCAATACGACTCAATAGAGACATCCAGGGAATAGAAATTGGAAACAGGCAGCATAAAATATCCCTATTCACAGATGATGTCATCCTAACCCTCACTAACCCCCAAATCTCCCTACCCAACCTACAAAAAGAACTCCGAGATTTTGGAAAAATCTCAGGATATAAAAAAAATAACGATAAATCAGAAGCCCTGAACCTAAGCCTGCCAGAGCCAGAGGTGCAACTCCTCAAACTAAACTTTAACTATCGTTGGAGCTCCTCTTGTATCAAATACTTGGGAGTCAAGATATCGAGGACCTACCAAACTTTGTATCAACATAACTATCCGGCACTGTTCCAAAAAATCAAACAAGATCTAGAGAAATGGGGAGGATACCAGATATCATGGATCGGGAGAATGATCTCAGTTAAAATGAACATACTCCCTAGATTACTATACTATTTCCAGACTCTCCCGGTCCACATCCCTGGCTCGGAATTAAAAAACATTCAAAAACTAATTTTCCACTTTATTTGGCAAGGGAAAAAACCCAGAGTCACCAGATCGGTTCTCCTGGCCTCAAGGAGGAGAGGAGGAATGGGTGTCCCAGACATCGCAAGGTACTACCTAGCCGCCCAATTGCGCCAGGTGGTAGTCTGGAACGCGAACCCAAGCCAATACTGCTGGCTGGATATAGAAACCCAATATGCCGGGATGCCTTCGCTGCCGGCCTGCCTTTGGTCCCTGAGCAGGGAGGACATGCAGCATTGCAAACTCAAGTTAGGTCCGATGAGACACACCTGGGAGACCTGGGCGAAAAGCAAACTCAAATTTAAGCTCACTACACCTAAATCTCAACTAATTCCAATTCATCACAATCCGAAATTCCCCCCTGGATGTGAGCCCAGACAATTCGATCAGTTTAAAACAAAAAATATCAGAGCGATTGCCGACCTCCTGAGCTTCGAGAAGTTCCTGAGCTTCCAAAATCTTCAAACCAAATATGAAATGGTAGGACTAAACGTTTTTAAGTACCTACAAATTCGGCACTTCACTCAAACATTATCCCCAACGTTGGAATTTCCCCCTCTCACAGGGTTCGAACGGCTTTGTAGGGAAACAGGCCATCAGCGAGGTCTAATAACACAAATCTACGCAGAGTTAGAGAGGGCCACGGAAGCCCCCACACACGACTATATGCTGCACTGGGCAGCAGAATTGGATATAGTTATAGACCGAGAGGACTGGGAAATTATTTGGGAAAATGCCTCAGGAACTTCTATATGTACCACAATCAAAGAAAATATATATAAAATTCTGTTCCGCTGGTATCTTTCCCCAGTTAGAATAAATCAAATTTACCCCCTGGCATCTGACCTATGTTGGAGAGGCTGCGGTCAAAAGGGGGACATGACCCACATCTGGTGGACATGTCCGGAAATTCAGAAATACTGGGAAATGACACAAAAATTAATAGAAGAGGTCACAGACCTCACAATACCCATTGACCCGTTGACCTACCTGTTGGCCAGGCCCTTTGATTACCTGGACCGCCCAACAGGAAAATTAGTCTCCTTCATTCTTACGGCGGCTAGATATGCGGTGGCTGCTGCCTGGAAGAAAGTGTCTCCCCCCCCAAAACAAACAATAATAAAAAGGGTGCAAGAAGTGATGGACATGGAGAGACTATCCGCCTTCCTGAAAAGGTCTACTACCTCATACTTGGGACCCCTGGCAAACCCATATGGCGCTTCTTCGTCGAAATGCCCCTTAACAGGTTAGAGGAACATAGGATACCAAAACCCAAACCAGAGTTGTCAAGGAGAGGGGGAACAAGACCTCCCCCCACTACACCCCCCCCCTCCCCACCCTCCCTCCCCTCCCAGCTCCTTTTCTGTTTCTATACTCACGTAGCCCCGGCAGACCAGATAAGGTCAGGGGGACGTTGAGTCTCTTCTCTCCTCTTCCCAGTTAAAAAAAATGGAAAAATGTGTATTAGGTTTATATACTGCTTGTACTACCAATACCCTGTAATGATATATCTGCCTAATAAAAAAATTTGAAACAAAAAAAAAAACGGGACTGTCCCGACTAAACCGGGACATCTGGTCACCCTAATTATAAGACAAGCTTTCGATAAGTCTCCTCTCTTCCTCAGGTTGAGTATTTCTGTTTTACAAAATATTCCATGAGTTACACCTAGATGGAGAAAAATTAATGTGCAGTTGAATTTGGTCTGAAAGCTAATGTATGATCCACAACAAGAACCTTATAAGATCTGTGCCTATAAAGATATTCAATAGACATTCCTATGTCATCTCAGCCCAAGCAGCAAGGTATGAGGACAGAATAAAATAAGTTATATCTTAGAAACTGATAATTAGGTTTTTAAAAATCCTCAATTAGAAGTGCAAAATAAATAGAGCTGTAAATATAACCCCTCATGGTTCCCACCTAGTCAGGGAAGCGCTACATCCTCATGGTGGTGGACTTTGCCACCCGGTATCCTGAGGCGGTAGCGCTTGCCACTATTGATGCTAGGGCAGTAGCAAAAGCATTATTAACCATTTTTTTAAGGTAGGTTTCCCTAGTGAGATCCTAACCAATCAGGGGTCGCAATTCATGAGTGAATTGATCCAGTGTCTCTGGGATGTGTGCGGGGTGAAGCACCAGCGCATGACCCCTTACCACCCCCAGACCAACAGATTATCTCAGAGGTTCAACGGGACCCTAAAGCAGATGCTTCAGACTTGTATAGAGGCAGAGGGAAAAGACTGGGAGATTCACCTGCAGCACTTGCTGTTTGCATACCGAGAGGTACCGCAAGAATCCACAGGCTTCTCTCACTTTGAGCTACTATATGGTCGCAGGGTACAGGGACCTCTGGACCTGTTCCATGAGGGATGGGAAGGGGAGACTACCAATACTGATGCTTCTGTGCTTCAGCATGTGATAGATCTCAGAGACCGGCAAGAGATGCTCATGGGGATGGCACAGGACAACCTTAGGGCTTCTCAGACCAAGCAGAAGACTTGGTATGATCAGAATACCCGTAGCAGGGAATTCATTCCAGGACAGCAAGTGCTTGTTCTCAAGCCCACTCGGGAGAACAAATTAATGGCTGCCTGGTCGGGACCGTATCCGGTACTCCGAAAGATGAATGAGTGCAAGTAGGTTGTACAGGTAGATGCTGAGGCGGGAAGGAATAATACCTATCACATAAATATGCTCAAGGAGTACATAGCACTGAGTGTGGCATCAGTGCTGGCCATTTGCAGCCCACCAATGGAGGATCCGGTGAGCAATGCTCTGCCTGATCTCCTGGGGGAGGCTAGGCAGGAGGGTACAGTAGAGCAGGTTGAGATAGGGTCTCAGCTGAGTATCATGCAGGGGGCAGAGGCCAGGGCTATGCTAGAGAAGTATAGGGCTCTGTTCTCAGATAAGCTGGGTAAGGCACACATTACAGATCACCCAGTGCTTACAGGGGATCTGAGACCTCTGCATAAGTACGCTTACAGAGTGTCAGCAGAGATTAAGGTCAGTATAGAGAGGGAGGTAGAAGAGATGCTGGCCCTAGGGGTAATTGTACCATCCCAGAGCCCTTGGGCTTGTCCGGGAGTCCTGGTACCCAAGAAGGATGGGACCAACCAGTTCTGTGTGGACTACCGGCAGCTCAATGCAGGCACGGTGTCAGATGCCTACCCCATGCACCGCATGGATGAGTTGTTAGATGAACTTGCGGGGGCAAGGTATCTGACGACCATGGATCTCAGGAAGGGTTACTGGCAGATCCCCTTGACCCAGGAGGCTAGGGAGAAGTCGGCATTTATTACCCCAAGTGGCCTCTATGAATTCTTAGTGATGTCATTTGGGATGAAAAATGCCCCGGCTACCTTCCAACGCCTGGTCAATCGCTTGCTGGAGGGTATGCAAGGGTTTGCAAGGACATACCTGGACGACAATGCTGTCTTTAGTAACTCGTGGGACTCACATTTGGTGCATGTAGCTGCGGTGCTAGCTAAGATTAGCAAAGCGGGACTCACTTTAAAACCCACCAAGTGCTTAGTAGGAATGGCAGAGGTACTGTACCTAGGACACTGGGTGGGTGGCGGGCATCTTAAGCCAGAACCAGCTAAGGTGGAAGCAATAGTGAAGTGGCCCGTTCCCAAAACCAAGAAACAAGTTATGGCTTTCCTAGGCACCACAGGCTACTACAGAAAGTTTGTCCCTCAGTATAGAGCCATTGCCAAACCCCTGACTGACTTGACCCAGAAGCGACAGTCTGTGCTGGTAGTCTGGTCTTCTGCCTGTGAGGTCTCCTTTCAGGCATTGAAGACTGCACTGGCTAGTGCCCCTATTCTTGCCGCACCAGACTATGCAACAAAGTTCTTGGTGCAGACTGATGCCTCGGATTATGGCATTGGTGCTGTACTCAGCCAAGTGGGGGAGATGGGCAGTGAACACCCAGTGGTGTATCTGAGCCACAAGCTGCTGCCCAGAGAGGTGGCATATGCCACCATTGAAAAAGAGTGTCTGGCCATAGTATGGACTCTAAAGAAGTTACAGCCCATCTGTATGGCAGACCTTTTACAGTGATTACAGACCACAATCCCTTGAGTTGGTTACAGGGTTTCGGGGGGGAAATGCTAAACTTTTGCGCTGGAGTCTTGCCTTACAGGAATTTGACTTTACCATCCAGCACAAGAAGGGAAGCAAGCATCGCAATGCTGATGGCCTTTCCCGCCAGGGCAGCCCTCAGGACATACTAACTTCAAGAGCTGGCAGGCCAGCCCAACCACCGGACGAGGTGGTCAGGGCAGGCCCTACTCTTTGAGTGGGGGAGGTGTGGCGAGGAGAGGGTTAATCAGGCCTAAATAAAGGTATTATACCCAGCTGATTAACCCCAACTAATAATTGGGAATGAAGGGGTTAAAATAATTTGCACTGCACTGCTGTATTTGCACTGTCCCAGCCTTTTTAACCCCCATTTGCAGGCTATTCTCTGCCAGCTGTAATAGAAATAAATGCAATGCCTGCTATACTCTTTGAAACACAAGATGGAGTTGTGAGCGCCGAAACCAGCGCTGATTAAAGAAGCGTGGCTGCGGTTTAGCGGTCTGTTTGAAGTATGGATATCCATTTCTATCCATTGGACCTCATAACCACAAGTCAATTGAAGAAGTGGCTTGCGGTTAGATTTGAAGTGGTTTACCGATAAAATGTATCCGTACCTTGTTAGCCCCGTAACTTGAAAGGCAGAAAGTCAATGGCCGGTGGAAGTGTGTCAATTGACGTGGGAAATAGGTGAACTTGACTCCCCACAAGCTAACTCGCGAACGGAGGAACCCAGCATCCTGATTTTTTGGTGTGCAAGTATAATTAATAAAACACAAACATACATATAAAAATTACAGTCATGGTACACCGAGAACATGAAGTTTTAATAAAGTGTGTAATACTGTGAATTTAAAATGTACAGGCAGGAACAGTTTTTCTGTGAGCCCGGGAAAAATCCTTTGGCATGTAAATATGCTAGGTGTGAATGAGCTGAGGGTATTTTCCTTCCTGCACTTCAAAGAGGTCCCGCTAAGCCGGAGACCTTCAGTCTAGCGAATTGACAGGGATGAAAAAAACTCAGAGCACCAAAGTGTCAACCTGGCCGGAATCTTGATAAGTGCCAGATCCCGGGCCATTGACACCTTGGGATCAAACCCCAGACTAAGGGGCACAGCAAAAAGGGTGTATCCCAGGTATGCTAAGTTGCATGGGTGTCAAGCCGACACGTGCGCTTTGCACACCGGAAAGCCTTTTTGCCCGGTTTTGCAAACTGTGGGCAAAACAGAGATTGGTGGGTTACATATTCACACGGAGGGGATTGGGTGTACATGTTAAGGATAAACTGGATCACCCTACAACTGTGCCCACCGGACTATCCCCAGTGTGATCCAGATACGATTCATGATGTGACTACGCTTTACGAAGGACTTCGTTCAAGCACAGCGGTATCGGTTCCAGTACGCAAGGGGTTAATAACATTGCAACCAAGAATTTACCCCAAACTTCGGAATTTGTTAGCACTGGTGACTCCTGAACGAATTCCTACAAACTCAAACGAAATTCGTTGATTTGGCCAAGTTATTAGATCGGCAACTTGCGATCTAGCCAAAGGGACCTTTAAACAGAGACTACATTTCTTGCGCTTTCTCGCAAAGGACAATTTATTTTGTTTCCCCATCCCAGTAAGTGTTGTATTAAGTGTATTCTGAAGTTGTCGTGTGTTTGTCTAGTAAGGAAATAAATCAGAATTTATTTTGCTCCTTGTTGTGTTCAATCGAGAATCCCAAAAATATAAAAAGTGTTGATAAGTTTGTGTCCACCGTGACAATCCCCTCCTCATCTTCCGAGGGCCCAACTCCACAACGCACTGGAGATGCCGTATCAACTGATGCTTACATTCGTGTGGGGCCAGCTGCCCTCATACGCATCCTCATAAAAGGCATATACGCAACCGCGTTATTAGACACTGGATCTCAAGTGACCATAGTGTATCGCTCGTTCTATGATCAACATCTGAGCCACCTGCCATTGCAAACTGCGGACGCCATGAGACTGTGGGGACTCAGTCATGAGGAATACCCCATTGACGGAGTGGTGAAGCTTCGGCTGCCTATACACTGGCGACACACTTTATTCGAGCTCGGCTAGTCCCACGAATTCGGGTATACCCGGGTATATTGAGGTTTGTGACTGTTTTCTGCCCGAGTGCATTGGGTTATTTTCCAGGCAGGGATTGAAGCATTTTATTCCCGCTGGCTGCAATACTGCACAGTATATATATATATACTGCATTACAATTCATGAATTTATGCCATCTGGTAGACACGCGAAGCATTGCAGCCTATTAAATCCTAATCATTATCATTTAACAGATCAGCCGCCCGTCAGCCAGGCATGAACCCAGGCTGGGAAGGCAAACGCAACGGGGCTTGTCAGAGGTGAGGAGCGGCGCATTCCAGGTATCTGCCAGGTACATACTGGGTATTTGCTCGAATAAAGTGTGTCGGTGCAGTATTATAGTTGAATACCGGCAAATCCCATCCAATGGACGTGGAGGTGTTGATATGCCCTGAGCCTCAAGAGCATTCAAGCGCCCTGGTCATCTTGGGAACAAATACCAACGTGGTACGTGCAGTATTCTGAGCCTACATGAAAGAGGCCTGTGAACTACCTTTGTCGGCTCTACCCATCCAACCAAGTATGACGGAAGAAGACTGTCTGAACCTGGATGAAGTAAAATACGGGGACTTATTCAATACTCACGAAGGAGTGACAGTGATTCCTCCAGGGGGAGTAGGTCATGTACGCGGAATTCTGTTATCCAGAACGAGATGAGGCCGACCAGCTATTCTCCTTAGAAAGTGCACACAAAGAGGATGCCTATCGCGGCTACCGACTTGTGCCTGAAATCTGAGAGTGGAAGGGCAGATTGCCTAGGAACGTCAAAGTATATGTCCAAAACATCTCTCCCTATCCCATGCCTTTAGACCAGGGACAACGGTTGGGTCGGATATACCTTGTTACCTCTGTCGATATGATTTCTGCCCAAGTAGATGATGCGGCACCTCCTATGCAGCCCACGGGGATGGTCTTTGACTTCGGGGAATCCGCCTTGACCGCTGCATGGAGGGCTCGTTTGACCGCCAAGTTGGAAGAACGAAAGGACGTATTCTGCACAAGTGAAATGGATGTGGGCTGTAACCGAAATGCCCAACACACTATCCGGCTAAGTGACACCACCCCGTTTCGGGAACGATCCCGTCGTATCACCCGTCGTATCACCCTTTGAGATGTGGAGAATGTGAGAGATGTGTTACGATAGATGGAAGCGGCGGGCATTGTGACCGAATCCCGTAGCCCCTACACGTCACCGATTGTGGTGGTGCGGAAGACGAATGGGTCGGTGCGATTGTGTGTCGATTGTCGGACCCTGAACAATCGTACTATACCTGATCAGTATACCCTTCCACGAATTGAAGAAATACTCAATGCGCTGTCGGGAAGTTAGTGGTTCAGTGTATTGGACTTGAGATCTGGGTACTATCAGGTGCCTATGAGTGCAGAAGACCAGGAGAAGACGGCTTTCGTATGCCCCCTTGGCTTCTACCAATTCACTCGCATGCCCCAAGGCATTTGTGGATCTCCAGCAATGTTCCAGCGGTTGATGGAAAAGACAATCGGAGACATGAACCCCCGGGAATGTCTAGTTTATCTGGATGATATCATTGTCTTTGGCAAGACTTTGGAAGACCATGAGGCACGGCTAATGAAGGTGTTGGATCGGCTGGGGCAAGATGGTTTGAAGTTATCCTGGGATAAATGTCGATTCTGCCGTACCTTGGTGACCTACGTGGGACATATAGTATCTGCCAAGGGGATAGCAACGGACCCCGGTAAAATTGAATCTGTGATGGAATGGCCAAGACCCGGAAATGTCATAGAGCTACGCTCATTCCTAGGATTCTGCGGCTACTACCGCCGTTTTGTAGAAGGGTATTCCAGCAGAACCAAAGTCCTTAACAATTTTCTCAAGATAAAACCAGAAGACACAGGGCGACCTGCCACCTCTGCGCGATTGCCGTTCGATGACAAGTGGACAGCCACCTGTGAACAAGCATTCCTTGATCTGAAGAAATGTTTAACAGAAACACCCGTTCTCGCTTACGCCGATCCCGAACAGCCCTACGTCCTTCATTTGTGACCCCGATGGGATGAATGTCACCCCAGATAAAATTATTTTGTGGAAAGATATGATACAATATCAGGTAAGAGACCCTGTAGCGGGCCTTATCTGCCAGGCGGTACAGAAAAACAGACCTGACATGCTGAAACATGCTCCCAGCGACCTTGTAGCCATACTCATGCAAGAAGCTGACAAATCCAAGCTGGACAACGGTCTACTATACCGGGTGGTACAATACCATGACTCTCCAGAGAGGAAACAATTGGTTCTACCCCAAAACTTACAATATCTGGTCCTGAAAGCCTTACACGATGAACATGGCCATCTGGGCGTAGAAAAGACTTTTGGGCTGGTGCGAGATCGGTTCTTCTGGCCTCGGATGCGCGAATCAGTGGAGCGACACTGTTGACGGTGCTCCTGATGCATCCAACGCAAGACTCTTCCTACCAGACCCACCACCATGGCTCATCTGAAAAGCTCGGATCCCATTGACTTGGTGTGTATGGACTTTCTGTGCATTGAACCTGATACTCGAGACATCGGTAATGTATTGGTCATCACGAATCATTATACTCGCTACGCTCAGGCCTTCCCCACCAAAGATCAGAAAGCCATCACGGTGGCTAAAATACTATGGGAACGATACTTTATCCATTACAGACTGCCAAACCGTCTGCATTCGGATCAAGGTCGGGACTTCGAAAGTAATCTCATCAAGGAGTTGCTCAAACTACTAAATATTACAAAGTCTCGAACCACCCCTTACCACCCAGAGGGAGATGCTTTGCCGGAGAAATTCTCCTGTACATGCTCAGCACTTTAAAAGGATCTCAGAAGAGCGAATGGAGTAAACATGTAGAATCCTTGGTGCATGCCTACAATTGCACTAGCCATGTGTCCACAGGGTTCACTCCTTATTTCTTGATGTTCGGGCGAGAAGCACGACTTCCGGTGGATATATGTCTGAGGGTATCTACCGATGGGGTACCCAACATGACGCACTTCAGATACGTAAACGGCTACAAGACAATCTGCAAGCTGCTTACTGGTTAGCCGAGAAAGCTTCTGCTCGTTTGAATGCTGATAACAAAAGACGTTATGATCATAAGGTCCGCAATCGAGAGATTCGTCCTGGCGATTCTGTTCTATTCCTAAATCTAGGTGTCCCCAGCAAACACAAACTGGCCGACCCCTGGCGTGATGGAGTCTATAAAGTCTAATCACAGATGCCGGGTCTCCCAGTCTATCATATAAGAGACAGTGAGGGCAGGTAAAAAGCTGGCACCGTAATCACCTCCTCCCTATTCCGCAGCTGTATAACATTGCGGGAATGAAGGTACCTGGACATTGAGGAACTGCGGATCAGGTAAGATCCCAGGCGGGATTGCTGCTTTAGATATTGTGAAGCGGGGGCGCCCAGGCACTAGTTATGGGTTTCAGGAAACAATTCATTCACATCTGGCTTTTTTTTCTAAATCCGACATTTACACACATACACACACACACACACACACACACACACCTAATTGTAGTATTATGTAATACAATAAATAAACTTATGTCAAAAACTAATGTTCTTACTAGGAATGTATTCATTTTTTTTTAAAGCAAGCCTGGGGGCGGGGCAAGGGCGGGCGAGTAGATTTTTTTGTTCGGCGAGAAGATTTTGGGCTGATTTGTCGACCACTGTGTGTGTGTATATATATATATATATATATATATATATATATATATATATATACAGTGTTCGACAATCCTATACATTTACACACCCGGGGCGGGTGGATTTAACCCCCGGGCGAGTAAATATTGGCCCAAGCAGCACACGTGTTTGTTTTTTAAAATTTCCCTGCTCGTGCTGAAATTTCCCTGCTCGCGCTGGAAAAAAAAAACTCCCTCTACCTGACAGCTGATTGGCGCGCGCTCCCAGGCTTTGTGGGCGCGCGGCCAGGCTCTATATGAGCCTGCCCCCAACGAGCTGCCATTTTTTCTGGCCGGAGATCTGTTGGAGAGTAAGTACTCTCTAATCCTCCATCCTGCGGCCCCTCTGCTCCATCCCTGCAAGCCAAGGTGTTCCCCCTTCTCCCCCCGGCTTCCCGCGCCACTTCCCGCTTCCCACGATACTTGCGCCGTGGGTGATGGTAGTGGGGGTGTTCCCCGCTTACCTCGGCTTCCCACGCCACTTCCCGCTTCCCCCGATCTGTCACACAAGCACTCAGCTGTTAAGGAAACCCCGAGCCCTACTCTTCTCCTGCTCTGATGGCCAGCTCAGCTGTTAGCAGGGGAA
>NC_134486.1:187878046-187915546 GCF_040206685.1 Ascaphus truei | reverse complement strand
CTTAAAAACAAAAAAAAGACAGAGGTTTTACAATTTTTTACTCTGCTGTCTACAGTCAACAATACTCAGACGTATTGTATAATATAGTTACATACAGTAGTTATATAGTAAATGAGTTTGACAAAAGACATACGTACATCAAGTTCTACCTATGCTAAATTTAGACAACAGATACTTTATCCTATATCTATACTTACTTATTGATCCAGAGGAAGTCAAACAAAAAACCCTATTAAGGGGAAAAATAAATTCCTTCCTGACTCCAAGAATTGGCAATCGGATTAATCCCTGGATCAACATTCTTCCCATGTTTACTGATTTGGTATATCCCTGTATACCTTTACTTTCTAAAAATATGTCCAACCTTTTTTGAACAAATTTATTGTATCTGCCATCACAGTCTCCATGGGTAATGAACTCCACATTTTAACTGCCCTTACTGGAAATAACCCTTTCCTTTGTTGCTGGTGAAATATCCTTTCCTCCAACCTAAAGGGATGACCCTGAGTCATTTGTACTGCCCTTGGGATGAATAGTTCATTTGAATGCTCCTTGTACTGTCCCCGAATATATTTGTATATAGTTATCATATCCCCTCTTAGACACCTCTTTTCTTTTTTTTTTTTTTGTTTCAATTTTTTTTATTGTTTTAGAGAGACATAACAAATATATAGTCTTGGAATACATGTGATGTTTTAACAGTGTCACTTGTCCATACAACAAAGGGCATTACACTGGCGACACACTTTATTCGAGCTCGGCTAGTCCCACGAATTCGGGTATACCCGGGTGTATTGAGGTTTGTGACTGTTTTCTGCCCGAGTGCATTGGGTTATTTTCCAGGCAGGGATTGAAGCATTTTATTCCCACTGGCTGCAATACTGCACAGTATATATATATATACTGCATTACAATTCATGAATTTATGCCATCTGGTAGACACGCGAAGCATTGCAGCCTATTAAATCCTAATCATTATCATTTAACAGATCAGCCGCCCGTCAGCCAGGCATGAACCCAGGCTGGGAAGGCAAACGCAACGGGGCTTGTCAGAGGTGAGGAGCGGCGCATTCCAGGTATCTGCCAGGTACATACTGGGTATTTGCTCGAATAAAGTGTGTCGGTGCAGTAACAGTTCGTCATCATTACTGAAATAAAATAGTTGCTATAACACTGTTTTTGAATAAGTGTGGTCTGTCTTCCTATTTCCGGTTGTGTTAGGGAAGCAGCCGCTTCCGTAAGCGTCTCTCATGGGCTTAACAAAGGAAAGAGAAGAACGTAGAAAAGAAGAAAAACAAGGGTGGGAGGGGTGGAAGGGGGGGGTGTAGGACGAGCCCATTTGTCTGGTCTTTCTGTATTTATTTCTATGGGGTCCCTAGTTTCCTGGCCATATTTCCCAAATTTTGTGAAATTTGTCAGTTTTCTGGTTCAACTGTGCTGTGAGGAGCTCCATCATCTTTATTTCCCTTAGTCTCCGTAAGACAGTCTGCCTAGAAGGCGCATTCACCTTTTTCCAGGCAGCCGCAATAACATAGCGGGCAGCTGTCATTACATGAGTGATCATCTTACTTTCCGCCGTTCCTAATTCATCTATTGGTTTGGCCAGCACCATGGTCAGCGGTTCCACCTCAACCTCCACCCCTAAGTACTCTCTGATCAATGTTTGTATCATGACCCAGAATACCTGAATTTTTGGGCAACTCCACCAAATATGAACCATATCTCCTTTTTGCCCGCATCCCCTCCAGCACAAATCCGGGGACCCCTGGGAAGATCTTAGCCAGCCTGCTCGGGGTTAGGTACCAATGAAATAGAATTTTATAAATATTTTCTTTGATAGTGGTACAGATTGACGTTTTTGCAGCTACCTCCCAAATGTCCTCCCAGTCTTCTCTATCGATCTCTGTATTCAAATCTTCTGCCCATTTGATCATATAGCTATGTTGGGAACAACCCGCTGATCGCGCCAGGCCCAGATATATCTCCGAAATCAGCCCTTTACAGTAGTATCCTTTCCTACACAATCTTTCAAATTTGTTAAATCTTTGAATGCCGAATCTTTGGAGACTGATTGCAGGTAGTGCTTGATTTGGAGGTAAGGACCTCCAGAGCTGGAACGAATACCAGATATCTTGGCTAGGAAGAATAGCCACGATCAAAATGAATATCCTACCAAGGCTCCTGTATTATTTCCAGACTCTTCCTATAGATATTCCAATGCCGGAGCTTAAAAACATACAAAACAGAATTTTCCAATTTATCTGGCAAAATAAAAGACCCAGGGTAGCTAGATCTATTATGCTAGCCCCAAAAGATTGCGGAGGCTTGGCAGTCCCGGATATCATTAAATACTATTTGGCGGCCCAACTTAAACAAGCAATAATTTGGAACAATGATCCAGCCACCAGTTGCTGGGTGGGACTTGAGTCTACCTATACAAGACCTCTCTCTCTCCCGGCTGCTATGTGGACCGAGAGGGGAGGAGAGACCTTCTTGGAAACATTAAAACTGGGAGCAATGAAATGTACATGGCGGATATGGTCTAGAAATAAAAATAAATATGGTCTGACAGCCAGTCCAACACTACTAACCCCTATATTCCATAACCCTGAATTCTCCCCAGGCTGGCTCCCACAGAGACTCAATAAATTTAAGACGTTAAAGCTGATGGTAGCTGACGACTTTGTAGATAACGGTATAATTCTACCACTCCAGGCGCTGGAGAAGAAACACCAAATCATAAATATACCAGTGTTAGACACCTCTTTTCTAATGTAAATAAATCTAAATTAGCTAGCCTCTCCTCATAAGTTACATTGTCCATCCCCTTTATTAATTTGGTGGCTCTTCTCTGCACTCTCTCTAGTTCCAGAATGTCTTTTCTAAGGAGTGGCACCCAAAATTGTACTCCATAATCAAGGTGGGGTCTTACTAACGCTTTGTAAAGGGGCATAATTATGTTTACTTCTCTTCCATCCATTGCCCGTTTAATGCAAGATAAGATCTTGTTTGCCTTTGCAGCTACTGCATGACTTTGGGCACTATTGCTAAGCCTGCTGTCTACAAGCACGCCTAAATCCTTCTCCATCAAGGATTCCCCCAATTTATCCCCATTTAATATGTAAGTCGCCAGTTTATTCTTGCATCCTAAATGCATAACCTTACATTTATCTTTATTAAACCTCATCTGCCATTTACCTGCCCATGTTTCCAGTCTCTCCAAGTCCTTCTGGAGAGAAATTACATCCTACTCTGATTCTACTACCTTACACATTTAGTATCATCACCAAAGATGGAGACTTTGCTCTCGATGCCAACCTCAAGGTCATTAATAAACAAGTTAAAAAGCAGGGGTCCCAGTACTGATCCCTGAGGTACTCCACTCACGACTTTAGCCCAACCTGAAAAAGTTCAATATATGACAACCCTCTGTTGTCTGTCCTTCAACCAGTTCTCAATCCAGATGCATACATTACTACGGAGTCCACTTTGCATTATTTTGTACACCAACATCTTGTGTGGAACCGAATCAAAAGCTTTTGCAAAATCTAAGTAGACCACATCAACTGCATTACCCTGGTCTAAATTCCTACTTACCGCCTCAAAGAAACAAATAAGGTTAGTTTGACATGATCTATCTTTCATAAATCCATGCTGTCTATTACTAATGATTTTGTTTTCTATTAGGTATTCCTGAATATTATCCCATATTAAACCTTCAAGTAGTTTCCCCACTATTGATGTCAGGCTTACAGGTCTGTAATTCCCCGGTTGTGATCTAGCTCCCTTTTTAAATATAGGCACCACATCTGCTTTACCAATCTTGTCGTACTGAGCCTGTGGAAATGGAGTCCTTGAATATTAAATATAATGGTTTAGCTATTTCTGAACTTAACGCCTTGAGAACTCTTGGATGTATACCTGTGGCGAGGATGGAGGTGATCAGGCCTGAATAAAGGTGTTATACCCGGCTGGTCATCCTCCCCTCGCAGTGGGAATGAAGGGGTTAAACTTATTTGCCATGCATTACTGTGTTTGCCCTGTCCCAGTCATTTTTACCCCCCCCATTTGCAAGCCATTCCCTGCCTGCTGTGTTAAAAGAAAAATGCATTGCCTGCTATATTCTGTGGAGACACAAGATGGGAGTAGTGAGCACCACAGCAAACACTGATTGAATACGCATGGCTGCGGTTAAAGCCGTCTATGTAAAGCATGGGTATCCATTTACTATTGGTTTGACCTGTAACCACAAGTCAATTGTATAAGTGGTTTGCGGTTAGCTCTACCGATAGAATGTATCCGTTTCTCGGTTAGCTTTCTGACTTGAAAGGAGGCCGGTTAATTGACGTGGGAACTATGTCAATTGACGTGAGAATTCGGTGAACTTGAGTCCCCTAAGCCGACATTTCAATTAGAAAGGCTAACTCGAGAACGGAAGCACCCAGCACCCTGGTATTTGGAGTGCATATGTAATAAAACACAACATACCCTTGCATGGAAAAATTACAGTACAAATACACCCAGAACATAATGTTCTAATAAAGTGTATAAAATGTGTGTTTAAACTGTATGGGCAGGACTTGTCCTATACGCCCGGGAAAAATTCCTTTGACCTGTAAATAGGTCTGGGGTGGGTGAGCTGCGGGTATTTTATTCCTGACACTTTAAAGGGATTCCGCTGACCAGGCGCCCCTCAGTCTAAAGAAGTGTCGGGGATGAAAGACCGCAGAGCACCCTAATGTTTACACGGCAGGATTCCTAAGTAAAAGGGAAGGGCAGTGGGAACAGAGCTAATGCTACAAATGAAAATAGTGACACATAGGTGACTAACATATATTAAACACACTTTAAAAGTTAAAGTGGGGGCTGCCAAGACAAAAGGTTCACAAAAACCGATATAGACAATAAAAACAAAAAAACGGCGCCTCCAAAAATGAATATAAATATAGCCTGACCAAATATAAAGTCCAATGGCTGGGATGAAATCCAGAGAGGGATCTTCAATGAAGTCTCATGGAAGGACAAACAAACAAATAAGACAAAAACAGAAAAGAAAAGAGAAAAAGATCATAGTGCAACTAAAAACAACTTAAACAAATAATCACTGATAAGATTGACAGGGGAATAATTACAAATTTAATGCAAATGGATTAAAATAAATAAATGAAACAACAAACACTTGCATGTTGGGCTAGAGACACTAATAAAGCAATGACATCTGGTAGGGGTAAAATTGAAACCCTACTTACAGCAAGGCTTGTTTTTAGTTGCACTATGATCTTTTTCTCTTTTCTTTTCAGTTTTTGTCTTATTTGTTTGTTTGTCCTTCCATGAGACTTCATTGAAGATCCCTCTCTGGATTTCATCCCAGCCATTGCACTCTATATTTGGTCAGGCTATATTTATATTCATTTTTGGAGGCGCCGGTTTTTAGGATTCCTAAGTAGTCGTAGATCCCGGGCCATTGACACCTTTGCGCCAAACCTCAGACTAAGAGGCGCCAGAAAGAGGGTGTACAACAGGTATGCTAAGTTGCCCGGGGGTCAAGCCGACACATGCGCTTTGCAAACCGGGAAGCCTTTTTGCCCGGTTTTGCAAACTGTGGGCAACTTGGCTATTGGTGGGTTAAATCTTCTCAGGATGGGGATTGGGAGCTCATGTTAGAGGTAGGCAGGAATGGTCTATAACGGTGCCCACCGAGTTATTCCCGGTGTGTTCGTGATTCTTGATCCATGATGTGAATACGCAAGACTTTGTTCCAGCATAGCTGCAACCGGTCCCGGAGAGAAGGGGGTTAATAACAACGTAACCAAGGATTTGCCCTAAACTTCGAAATTTGTTAGCCGTGGTGACTCTGGAACGAATTCTAACGAATCTCTACGAAATTCTTTGAGGTGGCTGAGATATTAGATCGGCTAGTTGCGATCTGGCCACGGGACCTTTAAACCAAGACTGCAAATCTTGCGCTTGCATGCAAAGTACAATTTATTTTGTTCCCTTATCCCAGTAAGTGTTGTTTTAAGTGTATTCTGCAGATGTCGTGTGTTTGTCTATTAAGGAAATAAATCAAAATTTATTTTGCAACTTGTTCTGTTCAATCGAGTACCCAGAAATATCAATGTGTTGATAAAGTTGGTGTTCATTGTGACAATACCATCGGGGCCAGGTGCCTTATTTACTTTAATTTTTTCAAGCCGCTTATGAACGTCTTCCTCCTCAGTTAACCAATTGTTCATTAATATGGAGGTTGTGGCTTCCTCCTGCGGCACTACTATTGAAATTGATTCTTCCCTGGTAAACACAGAGGCAAATAATTTGTTTAATACCTCTTTTTCCTTATCTCCAATAATCTGTCAGCCCATCTCACACTGAAAGGGTCCAATATTATATCAAGTGAGTTATACATTAGAGTCCCGGATATACAATAACACATTAACTGACAGCATTAATAATAAAAACAAAACACAATACAAACGATCCAAAAAAACTGACATAAATAAAAAATTAATTACCCTTTTAAGCAATTCACTACATATATGAATACCAGAATTAATTTAAGCAGATTGCTCTCACTAAAATAAAAATGTCATTTCCCAAATGTAAAAGCAAACTCTCTATTTATAAGATGTACAAAAGTGAGGCGCACAATCGTTTTAAGGATTAGCTTGAGACTCCCTGCCTTTATTTCAGTTTTCCGTCTTTTTCATATTGAATAGAAATATAAAAATTGTGATATATACAATATGTAAATATAGTTCTTGCTCTTATCGCTTATTGTTGATCAGGCTGAGGAGAAATGGGAATTTGGTATGTTGTGTATTTCAGGTCTGTTCCTTTAACATTCAAACAGTGCTTGGCGAAAGCTCCAGTGGGGTTAAAAGGCTTTGACTAGATATTAAGACATTGCGGGCCATATTTACCGTAGTGGTAATATACCAGAAGACACCTAGCTCCACAAGACCCCTTATAGCTCATTTAAATATTCTGTAAAATATCTTCTGGAACTGCAACATTTCTTATGAAACAGCAACATTTAGTGAACATGGGCCCATACGTTGATCTTCGATATCCCTGTAAAGTTCTTTGTATTACTTTTTCCAAATATTGTTGACTACATTTACCCACGGCATCTCACTAGCCTGAATCTCCTAGTGTACACAATATAAAAGTAACTTTTAATTGTTAGTAAGAAGTAAAATGTACATGTAGCCCCGGACCCCCATAACCAGGGGTGAGGGCGAGTGCCACAAGAGCCAAGCGGCGGACCCGCCGGCAGTTCAGAAGGGTGGGGGCCGAGCAGGGAGCGCTCTGGGGCTCCGGAGGCTCCACGGCGGCCCTACAGTGCAGGGCGCCACCATCTTGTAGGGCTTGCGCATGCGCAGAGCGGCGGTGGCCATTAGATATCGCTCATGCGCAGTTATAGCGCGCGAACCCCCCACCAATCAAGAGAGGCTATGGGCAGGGACTACATGTCCCATGAGCCTCAGGAGTGCCCCACATGACGCCAGGGAGCCAATAGGGCTGCAGTATCTCCCTGCTCTGAGGAGATAGATACATTTCGCGCTCTTTGAGGCAGTCAGTCGGCGCTAGGAGAGTCTAGGGGAAGGAGGTGAGGGTGCAGGGGTCAGTGACCCACTGCACTAGACCAGCAGCCCCCTAGGCCCTAGTTAGCCCTGAGCCACTCAGTAGATTGTGTCACTGCAGGGACAGGCCCTAGGTTAGGGACCCTGCCCCTTTAGTATCATCAGCATAGTTAGAGACACAGCGGATGCTGCGCTTCCCATTCCGAGGCTTGGGATCAGGCCTACTCCGCAGAGAGAGCAGAATCATACCCCAGTGGACAGCCCTGACTGAGCACCGCGCTGGTGGGACCGGACGTCGTCCAGGAGGTCGTTGGATCCTTTTTGAAGATCCTTTGAACGCCCAGGTGCAGACGCACTGGGCAGGTATTGTTAATTAAGTGCACCAACTACAGAGTACTCACACATAATGGCAGCGCTGACCACAGGACAAGTGTTATACTGTGGACACGGTGTGGGGGTACACAGTGGTGGGCACGGGGTATACACTCCTAAGTGGGAGTGAATGACATTGGGGACTATCACCCCTGGGGAGTAGTGTTACAGGGTGACACTGATGTTATGCACTGTTGATGTCGTAGGGTTGATGCATGTGTAATGTGTTATGGTTTGAATCTGCATATAGTAAACCTGTGTTATATATATACCTTTGGTGTATGTGGTTAATATATGTGGGTCCTGTGTGGGGTACATTCTACACTCCTAGAATCCTAAATAGGTGGAGGCGCTGTAAGAAAGATCATTCTAGATGATTCACCACAGGTTCCCATCAGCAGAGGCTCAGGCCTTCTGTGAACCTGCAGGTATACGCACCACACCTGGTAACATATAGGTTCCCCTCACATGCACTCTATATGCGATGGGGCAGGGGGAATAGCCGTTACATTTGGAGGCGCTGCTGAGATCAGACCTGGGGTGCCCTGTTCTAATTGTGTGTGAAAGTGTTCAAATTAAGTTAAAACATGGCATGCCCAGTAGTATCCTTGCCGTCCCACCAGGAGGTATACGAATGGGCCTTGGAGATGCAAGTCCCACTTCTCCACACGCTGGCAGTGGGACAAGTCCCTGTTGGTACACCCTCCTCTGACATGTAAGTGGCCTTGAGACAATATCCAAACCTACAGAGGGCATTAAAAATAAAAATCTTGTGCCGCCGCAAAGACGCCGACAAGGTGTAGCGCTCTGTGTTAGTGAATGTGGGACATGTTATAACCGAAGATGAAGGCCCCGCGCCTTGTGGCTATCGGGAGAGCTGAGTTCCCGATGCCCCGTCATCTATCCTGAAATGCCCATAAAAGCCGAGCCTAGCAGCTCTCATACGAACTTAACAGAGGTTGATATGAAATTTTCGCCCTTTTCCCAGGGAGTTTTTGGGAGGATGACGCAGCACCGTATCTGATTATAATTGTGGTTTAAGTGTCGGCAGTCCCGGTTCCAGGCCATACACCAACTGGGAGCGGCCAAACCTGAATCCCCCTTCCAGTCACCATATCGCAAATTGAAAATCTTTTCTGGGGTCATCCCTACACCTACCGGAGAAGAGGCTTTCGAGGTCTGGAAGGATTACACTTTACAGGTCTTAGAAGAGTGGGCGTGCCCTGACCATGTGAAGAGGCAGAGGATCATGGAATGCCTAAAGCCTCCTGCCTCCACTATGATAAAAATGTTTAAGGATTAACATTCGGATGCCACGGCAGCAAAGATGATGGAGTCTCTCAATCGAATCTACGGACGAGAGGTCGACAGGGGTGAACTACCTCCTCCGCCAAAAGGAGGAAGAAGATCTATCAGATTTTACACACCGGATTCAATTGGTTCTGTGGGATCTACGTTCTCGTGACGCCATTAAAGCTTCTGAAGTGAATAAATATTGGCGTGATCAATTCCTGCGGGGAGCTATACCCACCCACCATATTGTAGGGATGATTAGAAGCTCGCTGTTGAAAGGAGAACCCCCTACGTTAGAAGATCTGCTGGATGAAGTGAAGGGTCATGAAGGCCTATACTAGGTTACACGCTCCCAAGAAGACCAAAGAACTTCCCAAGAGTTCTGTTGCCAACGTCAAGAAATCTCCAAGTCGGGAAGAGGAAGCTCCACCCAAGATACCCTCCGCCAAATCCCGACCGTCAGGAAGAACCTCTCCCACATACAAGGCTCGCCCCGAACGTAGCAAAGTCATCTGTTATGGCTGTGGCCGAAAGGGCCACTACTCCCGGGACTGTCCAGAACAAGGAGACCAAGACGAAGAACCTCCCAATAGAAGAAGTGCAGCTAGATCCATGGTATGCCATGTACGGGCAGCAGGGACCAAAATCTCTGAAACTCCGCCTGGATCCGACGATACTCCTCTTGGACCCAGCCCCAGTGATGAAGTCTCACCCTTGGATGAATACAGTCGGGTGGGCCCATCCGCCATCATGCAGGTCCTGCTAGAGGGAGTATACGCATCTGCTTTATTGGACACCGGATCTCAGGTGACCATAATATACCAAACATTCTACGATCAACACCTCACTCATCGCCCCTTGCGGTCCGCAGAGCATATGAAGGTGAGGGGGCTGAGCAATGAAGATTACCCCATTGATGGGATCGTACAGGTCGAATTGGAGATAGTCCAACTGAACATCGGCAAGACACACCCCATGCATGAAGCCATGGTATGCCCTGAACCTCAAGAGCAGTGCAAGTACCCAATCATCCTGGGAACAAATACTGACATAGTGCGAGCTGTAATCAGGGCATACTTGAAAGAGACCAATGAACTGCCTATGGTCAACCCACTACTCGACCCTGGCCTGCGTGAGGAGTGCAACCGGGTATATGCTTTAGAGCGTCACGGGGACCTCTACAATCGTCAACGCGGACTGACGACCATTTTACCAGGGGGAGTGCAACGTATAGCAGTCTGGTGCTGCTATCCCGATCGAGATGAGACCGACCATCTTTTCTCTCTGGAGAGTACCCCTGAGGAGGACGTTTCGAGAGGGTATAGGGTAATACCCAAAGTGAGAGAATGGACGACTAAAATTCCTCTACGCTCCTATGTATATGTTCAGAATATTTCTCCATTCCCGATGGACCTCCATGCAGGACAGAGTTTGGGTCGCATATATCCGGTCAGCCCTGTGGAAACAGTGCCACAGGTGAACGCCGCTGCAGTGGGTGAGCAGCTAGTCGACCTGGACTTCAACTTTGGAGATTCAGCACTGCCAACTAAGTGGAAAGGTTGACTGACAGCCAAGTTGAATGAATAACGGACTGTATTTTCCACAAGTGAAATGGATGTGGGTTGCAGTCGCAGCACCCAACACACCATTAGATTGAGTGACGCCACACCGTTCCGTGAACACTCTCGTCGCATCGCCCCCAGGGATGTGGACGATGTAAGGAACGTCCTGAAAGAAATGGAGACCGCTGGGATCTTGACGGAGTCTCTGAGTCCTTACGCCTCACCCATAGTGGTGGTAAGGAAGAAGAAGATCCGTAAGACTGTGTGTCGATTACCGAACCCTGAACAATCGTACGGTACCCGACCAATACAACCTTCCTCGCATTGAAGAGATTCTGAATGCGCTAACCGGGAGCCAATGGTTCAGTGTTCTCGACTTACGATCTGGGTACTACCAGGTACCTATGAGTACAGAGGACCAGGAAAAAACAGCCTTCGTCTGCCCCCTGGGTTTCAATTTACGCGTATGTCCCAAGGCATATGTGGGGCCCCTGCTACCTTCCAACGACTGATGGAGAAAACTATCGGAGACATGAACCCTCGGGAGTGTCTAGTCTACCTGGAAGACATCATTGTCTTCGGAAAGACCCTGGAAGAGCATGAAGAGCGGTTGCTGAAGGTGATAGACTGTCTTGGTAAAGAAGGGTACCGTTTCTGTCACACCTCGGTGACGTACGTGGGACACATCGTGTCTGCACAAGGAATTGCCACTGATCTGGCTAAAGTAGAAGCGGTAGTGAACTGGCCTCGTCCTGAGAATGTTGCTGAGCTACGATCATTCTTGGGCTTCTGTAGATTTTACCGTCGCTTCGTGGAGGGGTACTCAAGTCAAGCTAAACCCCTCAACAATCTTTTGAAGATATATCCCAAAGATACGGGACGAAAGGCCACTTTGGCCCGTCAGCCATTCGGTGATAAGTGGACGTCCGAATGTGAACAGGCCTTCCTGAATTTCAAGAAAAGTCTGACGGAAGCCCCGGTGCTTGCATACGCTGATCCATAACAACCCTACGTTCGGCACGTGGATGCCAGCCTCAATGGACTGGGTGCAGTTATACATCAGAAGCACCCAGAGGGTCTTCGGCCTGTAGCCTACGTCAGCCGCAGTCTGACACCCAGTGAACAAAAATACCCCATACACAAGTTAGAGTTTCTGGCTCTCAAATGGGCGATCACGGAAAAACTCCATGATTATCTTTACGTGTTACGTTTGAGGTAAGGACGGACAACAATCCCCTCACGTACATTCAGACCTCCGCCAAATTGGATGCATCAGGTCACCGATGGCTGACAGCCCTATACAATTACCAATTCTCTCTGAAGTATAAGCCGGGGCCTCTGAACATCGGAGCTGATGCTTTATCCCGACGACCAGAACTAAGTGCTACTCCAGATAATGATGAGTGGGAAGAAATCCCAGGACCCGGGATGGGTGTCTAAGGCTACTGTTTCGGCAGGGGGAACCGCTATAGCATGAGGGTCTATACAGCCAATATGTACTAATATACAATGCAGATATTTCTTGTCTTTTTGCACTAACTATATATGTTTTGAATATTTCGTAGTTAACATGCTAGGCACTCCAGGCTCCATGTGTTTAAGCAGTGATTGTTTGGATATGTGGGAGCTCAAATGCTTGGTTCCACCATTAGTCCATGTGAATGTAGACAAATGAGGGGGTATATGCGTTAAGAGTGTAGTACTCGATATTGGCATAAATAAACTGAATAATGCCTGAAGGTGTGGGACAAAAGTATAATTACTTTTCCTCCTCCTTGGAATGTCCCATATAAAGAATAGAGTACTCACTGTTGCCCCTTAATGTCCACAGGCGTGCAGCCTCATCCAGAAGTCCAACCATGTCCAAGAGTAGTACACTTTACTCCTTGATAAAGTGCTTACAAGCACGAAACGCGTAGGAGTATTGTACCCTCCCCCATTTTTTAATATGCAGCACCAATAAATATTTTTCATTTGCCACGTGACCTGTTCCTTACCTGCTGTGCACCCACACACACTACTCTTGGACATCCATGTGTTTAAGATCAACATTGTTGCACTGCTTCCTTAGAGTGTCACAAATTTCTTATGCTAAATGGATTAGTCTTGAAATGTATCTTTTTTGTGACATTGTTTGCATGATGGTTACCAGTTTATTATTTTAGTGTGGTTTTCTGACTGACATATTGCAACCTGTTTCACACACTGCCTAACACTGCATGTTCAATGGCTGAGTGCTTCAGCAATTTACTGACTGACCTAGATTCCATCCAGCTGCGTCATCCATATGTATATATATATATATATGTTTTATTCCCACACACTTTTTCGTTTTATAGGTGAGCACATTAGGTGTTACACATGCTTGATTTCCCTTCCAGCTTTTTTTATTCATCTCTGCTTACCTGCAGATTGAGTTAATATATTCAAAATGGCCACTGCTTACCTGCAGAGTGGTTTAATATATTCAAAATGGCCGCTGCTTACCTGCAGATTGAGTTAATATATCCAAAATGGCCACTTCTTACCTGCAGATTGAATTAATACATTCAAAATGGCTGCTGTTTACCTGCTGATATGCTGTGAGCAGGCTACACAGGCAGGTGATGTCAATTAATTGTGATTGGTGTTTTTGAGCAGCACTGGGGTTTGGGCTATATATATGTATCCTGCACTGTATTCAATTGTACCACCTTGAGAAAGGTCCCACTGGGGGACCGAAACGTCATTTTATGTGTCTGTTTTTCAATACAAAAAACTTGTGATCAACTTACCTGTGTGCTGTCCCTTGATGTCGTGCTTCAATCAGTATTGTATGGTCTATATATATATATATATATATATATATATATATATGTAGAGGTATCAGTACCGTGTTAGCCGAGCTTCAATAATCAAAAAATAAATAGATGATACCGTTCTGTGGCTAACGAAATGCTTATATTTGTGCGAGCTTTCGAGATACACTGATCTCTTCTTCCGGCGATGTTACAATGAATGAAGCAAAAGGTGCATAACTACTTCACATTTGGAAATGACACATACCTTCAGACAACCGGGACCGCTATGGGTACTCGGATGGCGCCACAGTATGCCAATCTGTTCTGCGCAAAACTGGAAAGTGACTTTCTGTCCACCTGTCACTTGAAACCCCTTACATACCTTCGCTACATCGATGACATCCTCCTGATTTGGACCTCTGGCGAACAGGACCTCCTACAGTTCTATGACAACTTCAATACTTTCCACCCGACCATCAACCTCAAACTCACCCATTCCCCGGATGAAGTACACTTCCTAGACACCACCATTACTATAAAGAACAACCAACTACAGACCTCTGTATACCGCAAACCTACAGACAGAGCCAGCTATTTGAGGGACAACAGCTTCCACCCGACACACACCAAACATGCAACCATCTACAGTCAAGCCATACGATACAACCGGATATGCTCCGACACAGCAGACAGAAACCAGCGGAATAAAGCCTTGAGATCAGACTTTATAAACCGTGGATATAACTACAGAATTGTAGACCAGCAAATTCACAAAGCCACCAGAATACCAAGAAGTGATCTCCTTGAATACAAACAGAAGGAGACAAGCGACAGGGTACCTTTGGTGGTCACATATAACCCACACCTAGGAGCCCTATGCAAGATCGCCAGGAAACTACAACCCATCCTCCAGGAAGATACAAGACTGCAACAGGTCTTCCCTGAAGCACCCTTACTATCATACAGACAACCCCATAATCTCAAGAATATTATGGTGAGGAGTAAAGTATTCAGCAGTACAACTGTATGCGGGACAAAACCATGCCAGGACCCAAGATGCAAAACCTGCGCAATGCTCTACACAGCGGACACAATACAAATACCACACAGGAATCGGGATTACAAAATCAGAGGAAGGTTCACCTGTTCTTCCAGCAATGTCGTGTACCTCATCATGTGCATGAAATGCCCAGGGGGCTGCTACTACATAGGTGAGATAGGGCAGGGGCTAAACAAGAGAATGAACCTGCATTGCCACAGCATCACACGCGGTACAAGAGACAGTCCTGTTGGCGAACATTTCTCTGACACTGGCCATAAGATGAACGATCTGAGGGTTGCCATACTCAAAGGTAATCTTAAAACCCCGAAAGAGAGATGGTTGCATGAATACAATTTTATGCAACTGTTCGGGACACTTAGCAGTGGCCTAAACAGAGATCGAAATTTTATGAGTCATTACTGACACTAGTGAACTCTCGTCCCATGAGCGCTAAAGGCCATGTCTGTACATACTGTGCTATATGTATGCACACACAGCTGTCTCTCACACATACTAATACTCCTTGTTTTTCCATCCCTATACACCAATAGGGACCACTTAGTATCCACACACACTTTTAGTTGTGCTACAAACTCTCACATTTCCACACCCACCCACACCATTTATATCCACTCCCACTCCACACACACCTTGTGTAAAGCACTGTATATACTGTGGGCTCTCCATTCATTTTTATTCACACTGATACACATACACACTCTTTCTTCACTTGCTTTCAGTAACCTTTTGACACCTCTAGCCATAAAACATATCCACACCGGGGGAAGGAACAGCACAGATAATATTCAAAGAGACACTGATTTTAAGTATACCTTTTGCTTCATTCATTGTAACATCGCCGGAAGTAGAGATCAGTGTATCTCGAAAGCTCGCACAAATAAAAGCATTTCGTTAGCCACAGAACGGTATCATCTATTTATTTTTTGATTATATATATATATATATATATATATATATATATATATATATATATATAAAGCAGAAAGTAGCCGTGTTAGTCCAGTTGCGATAGTACAGAATAAATGAGTTCTTCAGTATTAGGTGATACCTTTTTTATTGGACTAACAATTTATGTCATAGGACAAGCTTTCGAGAGTTCTCCTCTCTTCTTCAGGTCAGCAATATATATAAATGTAAATACAACTGTATGCTCATCTGCATGTCTTAGGCAGGTCTGCAACCCCGCCTTTCCTCATTATCACCCAGCACACAGCACTTCCACTGCAGCAAGGGATTCTGGGAAATGACATGCAAATGAGCACACAGTGCCACTTTTTGCTTCAAAAACCATTTTTAACATGGTTCCCTATAGGCTTAAGCTTGCTGCATGGTCACAGCTTTGAGCACAGCCAGGGTTAAGGTGCATACCCAGAAAACCACCCACAGACAGCTGTTTCGACCTTAATGGGTCTCATCAGTGTGGGGTTGATTAACTGGGTATGCAAAGAAGCTAAAGGATGGGCCAACCATAATACTGAGTTAAGTTATGGTGAGTAAAAAAAGTGACAAAAACCCTCCACAGGAAAGCAAATGTGCAAATGTAAATACAACTGTATGCTCATCTGCATGTCTTAGGCAGGTCTGAAACCCCACCTTTCCCCATTATCACACAGCACTTCCACTGCAGCAAGGGATTCTGGGAAATGACATGCAAATGAGCACACAGTGCCACTTTTTGCTTCAAAAACCATTTTTAGCATGGTTCCCTATAGGCTTAAGCTTGCTGCATGGTCACAGCTTTGAGCACAGCCAGGGTTAAGGTGCATACCCAGAAAACCACCCACAGACAGCTGTTTCGACCTTAATGGGTCTCATCAGTGTGGGGTAGATTAACTGGGTATATATATTGTGATGCCCACACCACGTTGCAGTCTCTTTTATCCAGATCAAAGGCAGGAAAACGTAGTGTTTGTGCACAGGAGGGTTTATTTACACGGTACAAAGCAGGAAAAGGGTTAACTCATAACATAAAACAGAAACAAAAACCTACAGTAACTCCTTTCAGGAGTTCTGACTAACACAGCTTAGTCCCTAACTAACTGGGAGAACTAAACTCTTTCCCCACTTTAGACACTGTACCTGCAGCTTCCCTTTGCAATCTCTCACAGGGTTGTCTGTGTGTGTGCCTTCAGATCAGCACAGCAGCAGCCCCAGGAAACTGTCTGTGCGGCCTTTTTACCTTGCAGCTAATTAATTGGGCAAGCTACCCAGCTACCTGAACAAGCTCCTCACCCCTACCTCATGCAGCACCTATCACCTGAGATCAGACTCCAAAAGACTGTTCATGGTCCAAAGGCTCAACAAAGTATCCGGCCACTCCTCCTTCTCTTACCGTGCACCCCAAAACTGGAACACCCTACCAGAGACTCTTACATCCACAACCAGTCTAAGTTCTTTCAAATCTAAGGCTGTCACACATTTTAATGTGGTCTGTAATTGTTTCATATGCCCATAATACAAATTATCTTTAACTGTGCATGCAATGTCTTGTATATAATGTATACCCTGCTCATTATGTAACTGTATTTGTAAACATGTATTATTTGTCTTAACTCTGTGCCCAGGACATACTTGAAAACGAGAGGTAACTCTCAATGTATTACTTCCTGGTAAAATATTTGATAAATAAATAAATAAATAATAAATAATTAGGGCTCAGGTGAGAGGGAAGGGAACACACCCTGTAAGGTGCTGGGTCCTATGTACCTCCCCTCAAACACCTTTTGCTTCAATACATCACATATCCCCCCCCCCCCCTTTGCTTAATCGTTATCGGGTGAGCACTTGAAAATAGGGAGATGTATACTCGGGACAACGCGTCGGCATTTCCATGCTTGGAGCCTGGCCTGTGTTCAACTGTGAATTGGAAGCCCTGGAGACTGAAGAACCAGCGAGTTACACAAGCATTCTTTTCTTTATTTTGCTGCATGTACTTTAAGGGTGCATGGTCCGTTATTAGGGTAAATTTTCTCCCTAACAAATAATATTTTAGAGTCTCTAATGCCCATTTGATGGCCAAACCCTCTTTCTCAACTACGGCATATCTCTTCTCATAGATGGTTAGCTTTCGGCTAATATACATGATGGGGTGTTCCTCCGTTCCAACTCTTTGTGACAGGACCACTCCTATCCCTACATTGGAAGCGTCACACTGAACCTGAAACTCCCTGTTGAAGTCCGGGGTGATCAGGACGGGATGGGCACATAAGGCGTCTTTTAAGCTTTGGAAGGATTTTTCCGCCTGGTCAGACCACTTCACCATGACCGAACTCTTCCCTTTCGTCAGGTCGGATAGAGGGGTTGAGAGGGTGGCAAAGTCTGGTATAAAGCGACGGTAGTAACCGGCCAGGCCGAGGAAGGCTTTAACCTGTTTCTTAGTTAGTGGTCTCGGCCACTCCCTAATTGTTTTCTGCTTTGCCACCTGCGGTTTCACAAGCCCTCTACCAACCGAATACCCCACGTACTTCGTCTCTTCTAAACCTATGGCACATTTAGCAGGGTTTGCCATCAGACCCGCTTCCTCCAGGGAGTCTAGAACTGCCTGAACCTTTTCCAGGTGAGAGTCCCAGTCATTACTGTGAATGATCACATCATCCAGGTAGCTTGCGGCATAGCCTGTATGGGACTTCAACACCCGGTCCATCAATCTCTGAAACGTTGCTGGAGCCCCATGTAGACCGAAGGGTAGGACCTTATATTGGTATAGCCCGCCTGGTGTGTAAAATGCCGTTTTTTCTTTAGCAGCCTGGGTTAGAGGTACCTGCCAATACCCCTTAGTCAGATCGAGGGTAGTTAAGTATCGGGCATCACCTACCAGTCTATCAGTTCGTCCACCCAGGGCATAGGGTATGTATCAAATTTGGAGACTGCATTTAGTTTCCTAAAATCATTACATAACCTGATCGAGCCATCTGGTTTTGGAACCAACACGATAGGGCTCGACCAGTTACTGAATGATTCCTCGATTATGTCGAGGTCCAACATTTTCTGTACCTCCTCTTTAACGGCCTGTTGCCTAGCCTCAGGTAATCTATAGGGCTTAAGATGTATGACCTTCCCAGGCTCTGTATCGATGTTGTGCTCAATAACCGAGGTTCTCCCGGGTACAGGGGAGAAAACTCGGGCATTGCGCACCAGAAACTCCTTTACCTCCTGTTTCTGAGGGCCAGACAAGGTGTCAGCAATTTTTACTTCAGGAACAGACGGTTCCCTAGATGGAACAGTCTGAACTACAGTAACCAACACTTCCCTCTCTTACCAGGGCTTTAAGAGATTCACATGATACAACTGTTCTGGCTTCCTCCTCCCGGGCTGACTAACTCAATAATTGACCTCTCCTACTCTTTCTAGGACTTCGTAGGGTCCCCGCCTGGTGGCCAAAAATTTATATTCTACTGTAGGTACCAGCACTAACACCTTATCCCCCGGCATAAACACCCTAATCTGGCATTCCGGTTATAAGAGTTCTGCTGTGAACTCTGGGCTTGCTGCATGTGTTGTCGCACAATCGGCAACACTGCTGCAATGCGACCCTGCATCTGGGAAATATGTTTGATTATGCTACGGTGGGGTGATGATTCTGTTTCCCAGGTCTCTTTGAACATATCAAGTATACCTCGTGGGTGTCTCCCATACAACAACTCAAAAGGGGAGTAACCTGTGAGGAACTTCTCTTACGGCAAACAATAAATACGGTAAGAGAAAATCCCAGTTTTTACCATCTCGGTCTATGGCCTTCCGTAACATATGTTTAAGAGTCTTATTAAATCGCTCCACTAGGCCGTCGGTTTGTGGGTGATAGACCGAGGTGTGTAAATGTTTGATATTAAACAATCTGCGTAGCTCTTTCATAACCCGGGACATAAAAGGGGTTCCTTGGTCTGTTAATATTTCCTTGAGGATCCCGACCCGAGTAAACAACAACATTAATTCTTTGGCTATGCCTTTAGCAGATATATTCCGGAGGGGAACCGCTTCCGGATATTTTGAGGCATAGTCTACAATGACTAGAATGTGTTGATGGCCCCGTGCTGACTTTGATAATGGGCCTACCAGATCCATTCCAATATGTTCAAAAGGAACTTCAATAATGGGCAAGGGTATTAACGGACTACGGAACGATTTTACTGGTGAGGTCATTTGACACTCTGGACATGTCTCACAATAACGTTCTACCTCTTTGTGTAGACCCGGCCAGTAAAATTGCGCCTTTATTCTATCAGTAGTTTTCTTTACCCCTATGTGTCCCCCCAGGATATGGCTATGGGCCAGGTCCAACACCTGACTTCTAAAGGGCTTTGGCACCAGTAGCTGCTCTAATCTATCGGGGTCTTCTCTTTCTACCCTATAAAATAAGTCATTGTTGTAGACAAAGTAGGGTGGTGATGGCGTAACCTCGGGGTTAACTGGTACCCCATTTATGCTCACTACTGTGGCTTTGGCGTTTACTAGCGTCAAATCGTCTAGTTGGGCAGAGGCAAACTTTAGGGAAGTGTAACAGGGGACTTATCCCTGTTCACAAAGGTGCCTCTAATCCAGCAGTGTGGTGGTTAACTGCTGGTAGCAAATTAACTAGCACCACCTGACTGAGTACAGGTAGTAGAAAAAGCCTGCCTTTGAGACAGGAAGTCTCTCCTCCTTTGCTCACGTGTGAGCTGACCTGTGGAGACAGAGCAGAGGTTCTTGAGTCACAGGAGAGACTGACCAAAAGAAACCCAGATCTCTGGAGCTGACCGGTCTTAAACTCTGCACCGCAGAGCTGATTTTCAAGACACAGGGAAAACTTCTAAACCTGTATGCTGACCAACCCTGGAGACAAGGGAGCTGAAGCAGGGACAGTGAAGATTTCCCCTCCAAGAAACAGATAAGACTGTCAGTATTAAGAGACTGCTTATATCTGCTTATTTTCATGTTATGTGTTTGGGCTGGGAGAAGCTTAACTAATGGAGATGTGAACTGATTGCAAGGATTTCACTAGAAATACTCCCAAGTGATTAGAAGCTTTGTCCCCCCCCCCCCCCCCTTGTTTGGATGAATTTCCTGATGAAAAGGAAAAGGCACAATAAAGCCTTATTATAATTTCACATTATAAACGACTCCAAGTGTGTACCTCTGTAAACGTCCGTCCACATATGGTCGTCAGAAGTGGGACAAGAGGTGTCTTTGTAGTTAAAAAGGACCGGAGTTTTTATGTGAATTTTTTGTTATGCTTTTTTTGCCTACAAACAGTCTAAACAACTTGGGGAAAAAAAAAAAACCTCTCATGCAGCAGAGGCAGAGTTAAAGGTGTACACACCACTGAAACTTACACTGCATTGAAACTTACAAAACCACAGATGGACTCTTTGCCCCAATCCCAAGAGGAGAGAGACTGCTGAAACAGCTAAAACTTTATTTGCCTATCACAAAGCGTAATATGGTCATTGAAATAGGGGTTTTGCCTTCCAGCCATAGTCAGGGTTCAAAAAGTGAGTCAGCCCTTAAAGGGATAGGTGTTTGTTGTTTTTAAAAGTTTCGCTGAAGCAATGAATACAGATGGTGACCCATGAGTGGTACTGATTTTGCAAATAAAGGTTGCCACACTACATCGGGCTACCAGCTGTGAATGGAGTATATGCAGAAAAGTGTGAAAATTGATACAAAGACTGTGCTGAAGCAGGGGTATTTTTAGCAAACAACTGCTGAGTGTAAAATTGCCCTATAAAGGAAAGGTATTTCAAAGCCAATTGCTGAGTGTTGAGTCACCCTGCCGGGAATTAAAGAAATAGTCCACTGCAAAGAAGGTTTTTCTGCAAGTAAAAATCTGCCTATATACTGTATATCTTGGGAGAAAACAGATACCCAAAGGTGAGACTGAAAATTACTGAACTCAGACAGAAAACCAAATTCTGTTGCTGAAGCGGAGGGATTGCACCTAGAAAATAAATGGTGTACAGCAAATAGACTTTTTTTTACCAAGCAACTGCACATTTTGTATACCTGATAAAAGAAAATGCATGCACAGCACTGCTGATATTGAAAAAAAAAAAAAAATTACCCAAGAAAGAAAAGTCTACGGAGATGCCTGTGAGAGCTGCGACCTCTACACGCAGGATATGCCCACCTGTAGAACTACCACAATTGGGGGTTCTAGCAAATACAGTGGCAACAGCTGCAATAGCGCCTCCTGAGGTCAGGAAGAAAATGACACCGGATAGCCTAAAAATGGAGGACAAGATGCGGCGTTCCTGTAATGAACCCTACCCCACGGAAGAGTGGCCCTTCCAGTCCAATAAAGAGGAAGACATCTCTTACGGGGAACCCAAACCGAGTCACACCCACAAAACACCCCAAGAATGGTGGGGGTGCCTGAACTCGGCACGAACAGAAAAGACCGCTCCCTTTGATGACGAATATGTTCAGCAGGAGACAGAGCGGGAGCAGTGGATCACCGAATATTTCTGTCAGCTAAAGCAGCTGCAAGAAAAGCCTGGCGTATATAATGAAACTGCTAAAACTTCATATGAAGATGAAGACCCCAGTATCCCTGAAGGGACAGTGTCATCCAAATCAAAAAGGAAGAAAAAGAAAAGCGGTTCTTCACTTACCGTGGAAGTAACAGACACGTCCGCAGATCCTGTGGAGAAAAAGGGGGACCGAGTTGCCCTGCAGACTAGAGAAAATGGAGAATTCGTCCCCCGGTTAACCGAATATCCAGAGGGCCCAAGGCAGAAGTCGTGTACCCCAAAGGAGTGTCTGTCCGGTGCCAACAGTGAGGAACCCTCAACAAACCATCCCAGGGAAGTGGAGCCGGAACCAGTGAGTGACGATCCCCTGACCAGCCCTGAAGACGCCCTGAAAATTGCCAGGCATGACTGTGATCTGCTCTGTGAAGAATTGGAAAGGGAAAAAAATAATAATGCTGAGCTACAGAAGACTGTGCTCGCAATTTACTCTGCGGCCAAGACTGAATTGGAGGATCTCAAGACTGAGCTAGATACTGCAAAGGCTACTATTTCCGCCCTGGATGTAAAGCAGAGCCAGTCTGACAAAATGGTGGCTACGCTAAAGCGGAAGTATGAGGAGGCACTGAAGCAGATGACAGTCTTCCAGCAAGAGGTTCACACTCTGCGCATAGAGTTGAATACTTCACGACAGGAGGTCAACAGTGGCCGGATAGAAGTGGACGTAGCTCAGAAAGAGGTTCAGACACTCCACAGAGCACTTGATGCCTCACATCATGAGACCAACAGCTGCCGCACAGACCTGGAAGTTTCCAGAAAGGAACTACACAGTTTCACAGAGGAGCTGGACATTTCAAGGAAAACTATCCTACATCTTAACTTAGATCTCAAAGTCTCTCAGGAGGAGCTTCAGAACTTAAACCTGGAGATGGAAGTCTCACGCCAGGAGACAGCCCGCCTCCAAGCAGATGTGCAAAAATGGAAGGTGGACTGCAAGGAAGCCCTGAATAGTACAGAGACTGAAAAAAGAGAAAATTTAAGATTAAAAAAAGAAAATTCTGAGTTGACAGAATACGTCAAGGGAAAGAATGAAGAGCTGCAGGCTCTTAAAGAAATAAATAAACTCTTGAAAGAGGAAATGTTTGAAGCAGAGCACCGAATGCAGAACCAACTGCAAGGTCTGCATACACACCTCCAGTATGCTGAGGAGAAGCAGCAAACGCTGCAGGAAGAAAAGCTTCAGGCTGCTAAAGAGGTACAAGCGCTGCACGAGGTACGTCCCCACAGAGCAGTATGAGGAGCTATAGGCCACGCTGCATGTCTTCAGAGCATCATTGGAGGCGGAGCTTCGATACCAGGTGACTCTGTATGAGAGGGAGCGTCAGAAGGCTCAGAAACTGAAGGCTACCCTGAGCATCACCAAAGCAACGCTAAAAGCCAAGCTTAGAACCCAGGTGACGCGGCACAAAAGGGAGCACAAGAAGGTCCAGAAACTGAAACAAGTAACTGTGGCCCAAGCAAAGAAGTTCATAGTGCTTCACACTGCCCTTACAATCTTTGGTGATGTTAACTTCCAGATATTTAATATGTTTTGGCTGCCAATTAAAATTGAAGACGCACTCAAAAAACAGGGATCTCTCGCGGATGAGATTACAGTCCTACAAGGACAAGTATTGACCCTGACTAAGCGTCAGTATCCCACAGCCTCAAAAACCCATGAAGACAAGGGTACAGTGAGAGCTGGGAACACCGCTCATCTGAAAAACAAGGTTGCAAAGTCTAAACCACCTAAGCAAGCACTAGCAAAACCTTCAGCTGGCCACCAGGCAAAACAGAAAGGTATACGTGCAGAATCAAAATCAGAAGAATCCTTAGTGGATGAAGCTGAAAAGATGGGACATTCTCTGGAGGTGGAATTGCAACTCAATCCCAAAGAATCTGAACTGGCAACACCATGGAGTGGAAAGAGTGCAGAAGGACAGCTTCAAGAGCGGAAAACTCAAAGGGTTACTCTCAAACGCTCTGCAACTGTCGCCATACAATCTGCCTACAAAAAGAGGAGCGCCCGACGCAAGGGAAATCTCATGCCCGTGCACTCGGTAAAAAGACTTTACTTGGAAAAAGTTCTCCTCGAGCGACTGAGGAGTGCTGATCTCAAACACCTTCGGGAGGAGACAAAAATAAACTGGAGAAAGGGCTCCAATCCCAGCGGAACAGAGGGTTCTCTTCCTCCATCCACTCTCATTCAAGTCACAGAAAGATCTCGAATGAGAGTGGAAGGATGGGCTTTGGCCGTGGTAAGCCCGAGCTTCCCACAAACAGGGGAGGTATGTAACAGGGGACTTATCCCTGTTCACAAAGGTGCCTCTAATCCAGCAGTGTGGTGGTTAACTGCTGGTAGAAAATTAACTAGCACCACCTGACTGAGTACAGGTAGTAGAAAAAGCCTGCCTTTGAGATAGGAAGTCTCTCCTCCTTTGCTCACGTGTGAGCTGACCTGTGGAGACAGAGCAGACGTTCTTGAGTCACAGGAGAGACTGACCAAAAGAAACCCAGATCTCTGGAGCTGACCGGTCTTAAGCTCTGCACCGCAGAGCTGATTTTCAAGACACAAGGAAAACTTCTAAACCTGTATGCTGACCAACCCTGGAGACAAGGGAGCTGAAGCAGGGACAGTGAAGATTTTCCCTCCAAGAAACAGATAAGACTTTCAGTATTAAGAGACTGCTTATATCTGCTTATTTTCATGTTATGTGTTTGGGCTGGGAGAAGCTTAACTAATGGAGATGTGAACTGATTGCAAGGATTTCACTAGAAATACTCCCAAGTGATTAGAAGCTTTGTCCCCCCCCCCCCCCCTTGTTTGGATGAATTTCCTGATGAAAAGGAAAAGGCACAATAAAGCCTTATTATAATTTCACATTATAAACGACTCCAAGTGTGTACCTCTGTAAACGTCTGTCCACAGGGAGCAACCTGTAAATCCTGAAAATCTAGTTCTTGGGGGTCCTCAATCTCAGGTCCTTCACCTACCATAACCTCTAACAGAGAACCAGGGTCTACTGGATCGGGAACCTCAGACCTCAAGGGCACATCCTGAACACAATCAGACTTTCTTTCCCACAGTTCACAAAACCACGGGAAATCCTGACCCACTAGTACCTCATACATCAGATTCGGCACTACCCCGACCTGATGATGTACTGGGCTGATGTGGTTTCTATGTACATTCGTGCAGCCGGGTAAGTGCGATCATCCCCATGGATACAGGTTACCTGTAAGGAGACCCCTGGTAGAAACCCAGACTTAACTAGACATGCAGCGACCAATGTAACTGTACTACCAGTATCAAGCATTGCACTTACAGGTATCCCATCTACTTTGACTTCACACATCCTATTCCTCTCTAAATGAACCTTCTCTATAACAGACTGCTTAACAGCAGGAACCCCGCCCGGAAAATACCCCACATAAATGTCACATTGCATTCGGTCAAGGTTCATAGGGCAAATTGCTGCCACATGTCCAAGTTCATGACATTTGTAGCACTCAGTGTACTTCCCAAAACTGGGTTGGGGTTTTTTCCCCAGTAAATTGAAAGGAGTGGGGCTAGACTCCCTTCTATGGGCCGTGGGATTTCCAACTCCTTTATGGGAGTCTATGAGTCCCTGTGGCCCATTAGACCAAGGAACAGTCTTACCGGACCTCCTGATGAGCGGGGACCTGCGACCGGGAAAATCGTCGGGACTTGTATTCCGGGCCATCTCCTCAGCAGCAAAGTGGCGTTCCACTAAAGCGACCAACTGCTCTGTGCTTTGGGGGTCATTCTGGCTGACCCACTTCTGGACGGTGCGAGGAAGACCCCGCAGGAACCGGTCTATGACGACCCTTTTGAAGACGGCGGCGGCTGTACATTCGTCAGGCTGGAGCCATTTCCGCGCGGAGTGGATGAGGTCGTAGAGTTGGGAGCGTGGAGCCTTTTCTGCATCGTAACGCCAGGAGTGGAACCGCTGGGCCCTAACTGCGACAGTGACACCTAGCCGTGCCATAATCTCAGCATTCAGGGATCCATAGTTTTTCGCTTGCTCTGGCTCCAAGTCATAATAGGCCTTTTGCGAGTCACCCACCAGGAAAGGAACAATCATTCCAGCCCACTGCTTAACTGGCCACCCTTCGCGTAATGTGGTGCGCTCGAAAATTGACAGGTACGCCTCAACGTCATTGTCCATCGTCACTTTCTGGTGAGCGACCTGTGGGGCCACGCTAGTCTGGGTGGTAATTTTCTCCCCCAACACTCGGAGCTCCTGGTGTAGGCGAAGTTGCGCCTCGTGTTGCTCTTCTAGTGCCTGATGTAGGGACAGCGCCATCTGCTGTACTAACGCCGCAGTACTTTCAGTTTGTGACTTTGTCATCTGTTGTAAACTCTCATTATTGGATTTTGACATCTCCTGCAAACCCCGCAATAGAATAGCAGCATTTTCTGTTTGTTTGTACTGAAGCGAGGTGAGAAATGCCTCAATTTTCCACTTTCACTGCCTTGTGGACTGCCTGCATTAAACTCCACCAATTGTGATGCCCACACCACGTTGCAGTCTCTTTTATAAAGATCAAAGGTAGGAAAACGTAGTGTTTGTGCACAGGAGGGTTTTTTTTTTACAAGGTACATAGCAGGAACAGGGTTAACTCATAACATAAAACAGAAACAAAAACCTAACTCCCATCAGGAGTTTTGACTAACATAGCTTAGTCCCTAACTAACAGTGGGAGAACTAAACTCTTTCCCCACTTTAGACACTGCACTTGCAGCTTCCCTTTGCAATCTCTCACAGGGCTGTCTGTGTGTGTGCCTTCAGATCAGCACAGCAGCAGCCCCAGGAAACTGTCTGTGCAGCCTTTTTACCTTGCAGCTAATTAATTAGAGCTCAGGTGAGAGGGAAGGGAACACACCCTGTAAGGTGCTGGGTCCTATGTACCTTCCCTCAAACACCTTTTGATTCAATACATCACTATATATATATATATATATATATATATATATATATATATATATATATATATATATTGTGGCAGGATGGCCATGGTAAGTGAGGAGACAACACGACTTTTCTGGTGAAATAGTGCTGATGGATTTATTTGTCCAAAAAGGGTAACTAAAACAATGGGTACTCTGTCCCTTTAAATGAAATATACGTAAACAAAAATCTAACCCCGGCCGGGGCACTGACTAAACAAAAATGCAGGCTATCTACCTGGCTGGCTAGCTAACCTAGTCCAGCCCAACAATGTTCCACAATACCAGTTGGCTCCTTAGCTGGGAGCTTTATTCCCCCCCTTGGGACAGGATCAATCTGAGCAGCCTGTGTCTGTCTGTCAACAATCCTCTGTCTTCTCTCTGTGCCTGAGAGAGACTGCTGCCCCGAGGCATTTCCTCTTCCTGTTTTAAAGCAGGTGAACTAGTTTAATTTGAATCACCTGTGGACTGCTTAATAAGCTGGGTTAACCTGTCGTCTACTGGAAAGCATGCATACTGCCATCTCCTACTAACATACACAGAGTCAATGACCCTGTCACATATCCCCCTTCGCAGCGTAACGTTACCGAGTGGAGCGGCCTGTGCACCGAGACTGTGCACCCTAGAGAGTGCATCAGCATTACCATGCAGTATGCCTGGCCGATGTTGGACTGTGAAGTTGAAAGGTTGCAACGACAGAAACCAACGGGTAACTCTCGAGTTCTTTTCTTTATTTCTATGTATCCACTGTAGGGGTGCGTGATCTGTAATGAGCGTAAAAGACCTGCCTAAAAGGTAATACTTCAACGTGTCTGTTGCCCACTTTACGGCCAAACACTCTTTATCTACTGTGGCATATCTTTGTTCGCGGGGACACAATTTGCGGCTTAAATAGAGGACCGGGTGTTCCTCTTCTCCTACAAACTGGGACAGTACTGCTCCGAAACCTACTTCGGAGGCGTCCGTTTGCAGAAAAAACTCCTTCATAAAATCCGGGGCTACCAAGACTGGGTGACTACAGAGCGCTGTACGTAGGTCTACAAATGCGGTCTCCCATTTTACAACATCAGGTGCCTTTGCCTTTACTAAATCTGAAAGCTGTGCAGCCCGGGTTGCAAAATGGGGAATAAATCGCCTGTAGTAACCTACAATGCCTAGAAATGTCCTAACCTGTTTTTTTTTTTTTAAGGGGACAGGGCCAACTCTCAATGGCTTCAACTTTATTGAGCTGAGGTTTTACTGTCCCCCTTCCCACAACATAGCCAAGATATTTTGCTTCTGCTAGGCCGACTGAACATTTAGCTGGGTTGACTGTAAGACCCGCCTCCCGAAAGGTTCTCAACACTGCCTCAACCTTTTGTAGATGTGAGTCCCAATCTGAACTATGAATTACCACATCGTCTAAGTACGCTGAGGCGTAGTTCGAGTGTGGGTGTAACAACTTATTCATCAACCTTTGTAAGGTTGCAGGTGCCCCATGAAGGCCAAAGGGTAAGACAGTATACTGGAACAGGCCATCAGGTGTGGAGAAGGCTGTTTTCTCTTTTGCTGAACTTGTTAAGGGGATTTGCCAATAACCCTTTGTAAGATCTAAAGTGGTTAGAAAACGGGCCCTCGCCAACCTCTCAATTAACTCGTCTACCCGCGGCATAGGATAGGCATCAAACTTCGAGACTTCATTGACTTTTCTAAAGTCATTACAGAACCGTATTGACCCATCTGGCTTAGGTACCAAGACAATAGGACTGGACCATTGACTATGGGACTCCTCAATTACCCTTAACTCTAGCATCTTCTTTACCTCAGACTGAATAGCCCCTCTTCTGGCTTTTGGGATCCTATAAGGTCTTATCTTAACGGCTATCCCCGGCTTGGTGACGATATCATGGGAAATCACCCTAGTTTTCCCTGGTACATTGGAAAATACATCCCTGTTCCTTTTTACCAAGTCTACAGCTTCTCTGTATTGTTCAGGAGTGAGTTCTGCCGATATTCGAATGAGTGGATCCACCCCTTTCCCGGATTTATTAGCTACTACCGTCAGACATACCTCTCTATCCTTCCAGGATTTTAATAGATTTATGTGATACAGTAGATTTGCTCTACCTTCCTCCGATCTGGCTGTCGAATTTTATAATTCACCGGGCCGACCTGTTCTAGAACTTCATATGGCCCTTGCCAATGTGATAACAGCTTGCTTTCGGCCATGGGAACAAGCACCATTACTCGGTCCCCTGGTCGGAAGTTGCGAACCGTAGCCTGTCTGTTGTAAAGGTTCTGTTGTAACCCTCTGTGCCTCTTCTAAATGTTGTCTGACTATGGGGGTAACATGCGCAATGCGTTCTTTTAAATCTTCCACAAATTGGATGACATTTTTCCCTGGAACAACTTGTTGCTCCCACTCTTCTTTGAGGCTATCCAGAATCCCTCTTGGGCGTCTCCCATACAGGAGTTCAAATGGGGAAAACCCTGTAGAGGCCTGTGGCACCTCTCGGATAGCAAACAAGAGATAAGGCAACAAGGTGTCCCAGTTCTTCCCATCACTTAGCCACTACCTTTCTCAACATCATCTTCAGAGTTTTATTAAATCGTTCTACAAGTCCGTCCGTTTGCGGATGGTAAACAGAGGTTCTTAGTGACTGTATTTTTAGCTCTACACATAAGTCTCGCATAAGCTTAGATGTAAACGGGGTACCCTGATCTGTCAAAATTTCCTTCAGTATCCTGAGTCGGGAGAATACCTGTAACAATTCCTTAGCTATAGCTTTGGAGGAAGTATTACGTAAAGGCAGCGCCTCTGGATAGCGAGTGGCATAGTCTAGGATCACTAGGATGTACTGATGACTAGGACTAGGATGTATGAGATTTCTCCAAAGGACCCACTATATCCATGGCGATCCTCTCAAATGGGATCTCAATAATAGGCATAGGGATCAACGGGGCCCTCAAACTTGCTCGGGGGGCTGTCAACTGACACTCAGGACAAGAGGCACAGAATCTTTTTACTGCATTATATATCTGTAGGAGGACATGTGCAGAGGTACACAATGGAGACTGTTTTAAGGTGAAATTAAAACAAGGCTTTATTGTGCCTGTCGCTTTAAACACAGCAAAAATCAACATAAGAGAATAAGCCAAACAAAAAAACCTATCTCTGCTTTGGAGACTATCTACACATGTAGCTCAGCCCTCTCTGACTTGGTTGGTTAGCTAAGCTATTTACCAGCCCCAAATCATGGAGACATTTATCAATACACATAGACATAGATAATAGTCTTATACGAAAAGTCTTATCTGTTAGCTGGGCTGCTGTAGGGGATGCTTCTCTGCTCTCTTTTAACCGCACCCTTGTGTGCGCAGGCAATATCAGGCTCCAAATTTAGAATCTTGTCCCCTTTGTCTTGTGGTCAGCTTGTCGCTCAAGACATCTGTCCTTCCTTGGTTCAGCCCAGTTGTGGACTAAGGAATCTCTGCTCTGTCTCCTAGTTCAGCTCAGGTGTGAGCTAAGGAGTCTCACTTCCTGTCTCAAAGGCAGGCTTTTTCTACCACCTGCAATCAGCCAGGTGGTGTTAGTTAATTGCCTACCAGCAGTTAACCACCACACTGCTGGATTAGAGGCACATTTGTGAACAGGGATAAGTCCCCTGTTACATACCTTCCCTGTTTGTGGGAAGCTCGGGCTTACCACGGCCAAAGCTCATCCTTCCACTCTCATTCGAGATCTTTCTGTGACTTGAATGAGAGTGGATGGAGGAAGAGAACCCTCTGTCCCGCTGGGATTGGAGCCCTTTCTCCAGTTTATTTTTGTCTCCTCCCGAAGGTGCTTGAGATTAGCACTCCTCAGTCGCTCGAGGAGGACTTTTTCCAAGTAAAGTCTTTTTACCGAGTGCGCGGTCATGAGATTTCCCTTGCGTCGGGCACTCCTCTTTGTGTAGACAAACTGTATGGCAACAGTTGTAGAGCAGTTAGGACTAGCCCTTAGAGTTTTCCGCTCTTGAAGCGGTCTTTCTGCACCTCCTCCACACAACGGAGTCGCCAGTTCAGCTTCTTTGGGACTGAGTTGAACCACCACCTCCCTTTCCAGAGAACGTCCTATCTTTTCAGCTTCCTCAGCTAAGGATTCTTCTGGCTTTGATTCTGCACTCCTACACTGGCGACCAAATTTATTCTTACTTGGCTAGCTCCGCGAATTTCAGAGTATCCCGGTGATGTGCGGTTTTGTGTCGTTTTCTCCCGGGGTGTATAGCGTTATTTCCGCGGCTGTGATTTAAGCATTTTATTCCGGCTGGCTGCAATACTGCAATGCCGTGTAAAAACGCAGTTCAATCTGCAGTACACAGTCTGTGCGTGTGCGCGCAGTAATAGTAAAATTGCATATTTCATTTATTTTAAAGTACAGTAGGTGAGGGGGTTCCTAACATCTGGGGGGAAATGAATTTTAATTCTATGGTGAGTACTGTCTTGTTGCCGTATTATTTTGGTGGGGCTGGCTGGGTACTTCTTTAGGGGGCTGACCATTACTGTACTGTACATTAAAACTTTTCTTTTTTTTTCCTCAGAAAAGAAAACGGCTAATGGGGGGATTTCGATGGATAATATTGTACTGTACTGTATGCTGATGTTTTCCGGCCATACAGTATACTGTGTAATAAACCCTGATTAAATAAAACTATGCATTTATTCTACATACAGTATTCAGTATCGTTTCATTATTTGTCTTCCACAGTATACTGTACAGTGGTATACAGTGCCTAACATCTATGGGCAAAAAGAATTTTATTCCTAGGTGCCCTAGAACAGAAGTTCCCACGCCAATTGCCCGTGAACTTGACCGCGGCCCTAAGTAATTCCCACGCCAATTGCGCGAATATAATGTAAAATAACCCATTCTGTGGGTCTGAGCGGGTTGAAATTTACCTGGTCCCCATGCGGGGGGACCCTTGCCATAGTGGCAAAATATCAGCCTCCCAAGACCCCCGGAACCGGAGGTACCAAAAGACAGTTTAAAAGCACATTACCAAAGTGGCTTTTTTTCTGCCATGCAAGTCAATGGCAGAAACCTGAACTTTAACATCACCCTGACTCCGTTCTATTGCCACGAGAGGGTCGCAATTTGCCATGCAATCCTGCCGCAACTAGGACTACAAGGTGCCCGAATATGAGCCCTCTAGCTTGAACAGAACCAGAGTTCTGGGTTCCAGGTTTCTGCTCATTGTGACTTGGGGGCCTATGCAGAGAGCAGCGAATTTTAAAATTGGCGAGTTTAATAAAAAGTAGCTTTTTTGGAGAGTTTTATTCTCCATATGCAGAAATGTGCGAATTCTGCTATGTTTAACATGAATGCGTGTGGCGAGTTTAAATTGGCGAGATGCGCGCTGAAGAAATGTGTTAAAAAAAATTTGCGCCTTTTTTTTTCCTTTGCTATGGCCGCGAGCGGCAGCTTCTTGCCAACTTTTCCTGGCGAGGCAAAAAGGAGACAATCGCGCCATTTTATTGGCGCGAACAGCCGCTAGATGCCGTTCGCGCCTCTCTGCATAAGGATATTTTTAAAACTGGCGAGATGGAGGTTCTCGCCAGCCGCGAGGCGAGTTTTAGAAATAGAAAAAAAAAATTGGCGCGTTTTTCGTAACGCGCCATTTTCTGCTGTTTTCTGCGCGATTTTCTCCAAAAAATGGCGAGTTTTGAAATAGCGCTGCTCTCTGCATAGGCCCCTTGGTCGCTTCAAAGCTTTCTCCGCCATTTGCGCTCAATGGTAGGACCCTCCTCGCCGGTGTGACCCTTTCTCGTCGCCATTACTGCTCGGACCCTGTTGGGGTCAAGTGAGGGGGTTCCTAACATCTAGGGGCCAAATTTTATTTCTAGGTGCCCTAAAACAAAAGTTCCCACGCCAATTGACCTAGTTCCCACGCCAATTGCGCGACCAGCCAGTAAAAAAACAGTGCAGCAAGCCTCTACAGTACACAGTACATTTGTTACACTGGCAAAGCAGCAGATGGAAACAATGTGAGGCAATTCAACATGGTCTTTTATTGGTTATTTACAATATTGAAACATTTAAAGTGCACAGCAATTCAAAACATCAAGAAAACAAAACATTTTTGGTGCATGGGGCAAAGGGAGTTAAAGTGACTTGCTTTTTTTAATCATCCATACACAATAATACATTCTGCAGCCTTTATTAAATTCTTCTGCCTGCCACAAAACATTTTTAGTGCGTGGGGCACAGGGAGTTACTGTAAAGTGACTTGCTTTTTTTAACCATCCATACACAATAATACATTCTGCAGCCTTTATTAAATTCTTCTGCCTGCCACAAAACATTTGTGGTGCATGGGGCACAGGGAGTTAAAGTGGCTTGCTTTTTATGTGCTGTATTTGGGGGTTGTCTTTGGGGCTTTTATTCATCCAATTATTATGATCAACTGCCTTTTGAAATTACACTGCTGTTAACTACAGTATTTCAGCCACACACCTCCAGACTTTTTAATCCCTCCCTAGCCAAGTATATTTGCATTTGCATTGTGTTCTTAATCCGCTAATAGCCGAGCTTCAAACACAGTGCGATACGCCTGCGTCTAATCACACCATCCCCCTCCCCCAACCCTTAGAGGCCTGTTCTTTGAACGGTACTGTGATGCTATCAAAAGCCCCCTCTCGAATTTGAAATGTAAATGATTATGATTCGCAGCAAAGTGAATAAATATTTATTTTATTTTAAAAATAATCAGGAATAGTACAGTACACTGGCGACACACTTTATTCGAGCTCGGCTAGTCCCACGAATTCGGGTATACCCGGGTGTATTGAGGTTTGTGACTGTTTTCTGCCCGAGTGCATTGAGGTATTTTCCAGGCAGGGATTGAAGCATTTTATTCCCGCTGGCTGCAATACTGCACAGTATATATATATATATACTGCATTACAATTCATGAATTTATGCCATCTGGTAGACACGCGAAGCATTGCAGCCTATTAAATCCTAATCATTATCATTTAACAGATCAGCCGCCCGTCAGCCAGGCATGAACCCAGGCTGGGAAGGCAAACGCAACGGGGCTTGTCAGAGGTGAGGAGCGGCGCATTCCAGGTATCTGCCAGGTACATACTGGGTATTTGCTCGAATAAAGTGTGTCGGTGCAGTACATACAGTAATGCAGTCTTTATTAAGTTATTTTGGCAGCTTGAAATTGGATAACCATTTGGAAAACCTTTGTGAAACATGGGGAAACATGAGTAATGCACATTTTTGGTGCATGGGGCAAAGGGAGTTAAAGTGACTTGCTTTTTTTAACCATCCATACACAATAATACATTCTGCAGCCTTTATTAAATTCTTCTGCCTGCCACAAAACATTTTTGGTGCATGGGGCACAGGGAGTTAAAGTGGCTTGCTTTTTATGTGCTGTATTTGGGGGTTGTCTTTGGGGCTTTTATTCATCCAATTATTATGATCAACTGCCTTTTGAAATTACACTGCTGTTAACTACAGTATTTCAGCCACACACCTCCAGACTTTTTAATCCCTCCCTAGCCAAGCATATTTGCATTTGCATTGTGTTCTCTACTCTGTCTCCTAGTTCAGCTCAAGTGTGAGCTAAGGAGTCTCACTTCCTGTCTCAAAGGCACGCTTTTTCTGCCACCTGCAATCAGCCAGGTGGTGTTAGTTAATTGCCTACCAGCAGTTAACCACCACACTGCTGGATTAGAGGCACATTTGTGAACAGGGATAAGTCCCCTGTTACAATATCCCTGGCCAGTAAAATCTTTTTAGGATTCTTTGCTGTGTCTTCTCTACTCCCCCAATAAGTGAGAGTGTGCTAGCTCCAGGACCTTCCTTACTAATGAACTGGGTACTAGCAATTTTTCTATTTCTTGGCCCTCCTCTTGGCTCACATGGTATAACAAATAATTTTTAATACAAAAATAGGGATAGAATTCCTTGGTTGTTCCTTCTACTGGGACCCCATTAACTTCTACCGTCTGGCTAAACCCATTTTTCAACTTGGGATCATTAGCCTGCTCCCTACCAAAGTTAGTCAGGCAAAGTTCTAGACTTCCAAAACCTTTCTCATCTGGAGTTTGTCCGGTTACCTCCACGGGTGACTCGGACACCTGAGCATCAACAAGCCCTGTCTCGGACAACTCCTCTCCCTCTGGTCTCCCTCCATTAGGAGTAGTAACCAGCGCTAACTGGGGTGGGGGCGTAACTCTTTTTTTCCCCTTCCTACGTTCTCGTTTCGATTTAGGGGTTTTAGACACCTCGAAGACTAATTCAGGGTCTGTAAATGGAAAAAGCTCATCCGGAGTAGGATTGTTTAAGGTGAGCTGTCCTCTGATCAGGGTGTCAAAACCAGGGAAATTACAGCCTAACACTATGGAATGGGGTAACTTTGGTGCAATTGCTGCCGTAGTTTGGATGACTTGCCCCTCGACTTTCACTTTTATCAGAGTCGTGGTGTACGGAAGCGTGGTGTACACCCGCAATTCTCACCCTGGTGTAACCGGAGGCTTAACCAGTTAAGTTAACCCTGATACCAAGTTAACATTACTCCCTGAGTCTACCAGGACAGGGATTGGTTTACCATTTAAAATCACCGTGGTGAGGAAGTTGTGGGTACATTTTCCCTCGCGGGTCATTCCTACCACTCTACAAAATTCAGATGTCACAGAGCCATATGCACAGTCCATTGACTCAGACAACTGTGGGCAGTGAGCCTTAATATGCCCCGTCTCCCCACACTCAAAATAAACAATTGGCCCAGTTTGTTCTTGAAACCCTTTCTGAGATTTAGAGTTTCTGTCCCTATCCGGGTTTTCTTCCACCCGCTCAAATCGTGCGAACGGTCGTGGGTCCTGGCGCTAGCGCTGGCCTCTACCATTCGTGTTGGGACGTGGGTTGTGGTTTGTGCAAGGGGAGCGTGACAGTTCCGGTGGGTTGGCTTCCATTCGTTCTGCGTCGAGAGTACATCACCGTATATCTTCTTGACATAATGAGGCTTACGTCTAAGAAAACCCTTAACCTTTGGGGTCAGCAGAAGGTTTTCTTTATTGGCCTTAGCCTGTCGCTTTGCCTTTGGCGTGAAAACGGCAACCGCCTTTCGCTTTTTCAGCATGCCCGGCACGGCAGAGGTGAGAGGGTTCTTGCGTCCATAGAACCGGGGATGCTCCATGGAAGCAGGTGGCACAATGCAGTACAGTATCTGGACAAGGGCAAGTTCAGATAAAGATCATGGAGTGGTGGGCTATGCAAAGTGTGTGACCTTTTATGCATGGCGACCAGGTACAGGTGTTGAAAGTGGGCGTGTGAATCATTACCGTATAAATACACCATCCATTTTGTGTATTGACTCCACATAGAATACACATCGACTAAACATCGAATATACATTCTTGTGTTTGTATTTCTTTCTACTCGCAGCAATGCCTGTTAAAAAGATTTCAAAGGATCTCAGCATGCGAATTAAGGAGATGTACACGAGCGGACACCGAATTGCTGCTATCCAATGCTGGTTAGCTACTTCTGGCCTCATTGTGCCATTAAACACCGTGAGCTATCATGCACACGGACAAAACAGAGACCGGAAAAAGGCACCAAGGGTAACAAACGCGTAAGTATATTTATAAAACCTAACAAAAAAAAAATATAGAAAACTGTACTGTACATCTACAGTACAGTTCTGTATCTACTGTAATACTGTTGTTATTTCTGTTGATTTATATTACAACATACAGTAGTTTGTCTATTTATATTTATAGTACAGCAGTATACATTTTTTGTATATTTCAATTAATCTTACAACGGTATATACTGTATAGGATGTACTGTATATTTATATTTATATTACAACAGTATATTTATTTTGTATATTAATATTTATAGTACAACAGTATATATATTGTGTCTATTTATATTTATAGTACAGCAGTATACATTTTTTGTATATTTCAATTAATCTTACAACGGTATATACTGTATAGGATGTACTGTATATTTATATTACAACAGTATATTTATTTTGTATATTAATATTTATAGTACAACAGTATATATATTTTGTCTATTTATATTTATAGTACAGAAGTATACATTTTTTGTATATTTCAATTAATCTTACAACGGTATATACTGTATAGGATGTACTGTATATTTATATTTATATTACAACAGTATATTTATTTCGTATATTAATACATACATTTTATATTGCTGCATATTAATAAAATAATATAATTTCTTTACATTGTAGGGAGACAACTGTTCTGGTGGACAAAATAAGTGAGGAGAATGATGAGAGGAGTGCATTACGGGTTAAAAACACTCTGCAGGAAAAGCACAATCTGACTGTATCCGAGACCAGCATAAAGAAGATGAGACGCAGCTGGAGGTAAAAGTG